>NC_057735.1:47102404-47131795 GCF_004010195.1 Chiloscyllium plagiosum
CAATACAGGGGGAAACCAACATTTCTACTGCATGAAAGAAGAGTGCTGATTGGTTGGCAAGTGGACTCTGTTTGGAAGAGATATTGTCAGGCACCAATTAACAATGTTTGACAGTGGACTGCCAGTCTTTGATTAGATTCCTTCCACCCCAACAAGTCCACACTGAACCTCCGAAGAGCAACCCACCCAGACCCATTTCCCTCTGCCTAATGCACCTAACACTACGGGCAATTTAGCATGGCCAATGCACCTGACCTGCATATCTTTGGACTGTGGGAGGAAACAGGAGCCCCCGGAGGAAACCCACGCTGACTCGGGGAGAATGTGCAAACTCACACAGTCGCCCATGGCAGGAATCGAACCCAGGTCCCTGGCGCTGTGAGGCAGCAGTGCTAACCACTGAGCCACCGTGCCACCACAATTGCATTTAAATTATGCTGATTGACACTGAACATTCAGGGAATTGCTCTTCAAAATGAACCAATAAATAACTGGCAGAAGTTCTGTTGTGTTGAAACAGACATTGTGCACATATATATTCTTTCTGTATGCAAACAACAAGACCCTGCTGAAATGCATCATACCATGAGTCTGACTAACAATACTCAAGTACTAACTTATATAAATACAGCAGTGCCAAAGGTGAATCCAACACAAACCTCAGCCACCTTTGCATGTTTGCACTCTCCAGAGGGTAACACTGAATGGAGATCAGCTTAGGGGAAAGCTGGCTGTTTTATTTTATGAACTGCAAAGAATTTCAGTTAGAAATGTGTCTCAAGCAGTGCTGCAAGTTCGATATTATTGGATTGGCCACAATGAGGCACTCAGTACCATCCCAGCTTTTCGGAGTCCATTAAATGGTCAATCTGGTACCATCTGGTTTTGCACCATTGCCTGAGATGGAGTTCTTCCCATCCACATCTAATTATGACAATTTCAATTCTACGCTGAAGTAAAACAGTATCACAAATTTAAATAGATAGCTATTCAGTAGAATAGAACTTGTGTATTGCTGAAAAACAACAGGAGCTGCCCAACATACAACCACACAGCTCAGAGGGAGCATCAAACAGCTCAGGGTACTCCCATTGGGCACTAGCTTCATTCACCCTATGCCCATTAATATTGGCATCTGACATGTGCCAGCCTCATGGCACTCCTCCTATTCAATTCTACACTTCGACCATGTGCTTGGGCTGTGCAGTAATTCTGATTGTAATGCTGCAGCAAGGACACTGTGCATCAGAGACACACAAATCCAGCTCCTGCACTGGACTAGGCTGCATCTCTTGGTCTTCACTTTCTCTCATAGAGCTCACTCACTCTGCGACTATCTGAACCCTGACAGCATCCCTGCCTTTGCCTTGCACTTTTACACTTTGTCCCCTCAGACCCACCTTAGTTCTGTCTTCCCTTGCAGTTTGACACAGGCACAATGTCAGACAAAGCTTGTCATGGTAGTGAGCAGGCTTTTGGCTTGGGGGGGGGGTCCCAGTATGTGGTGGGCAGCCTCTGATACCAGAGCAGGGTTTGGACGAGGGACGCGGGGTGTCAGTGAACCACTCAGAGTCAGGATGCTGCACACATAAGGAGTAGGGTGTCATATGTCACGCTGCCCACCACCCAGCTAGACATCCTCTGCCTATCGTGGGCTGATTTTCTCCTGCAGTAAAAGCGAGGCAGGTTTTACAAGTGGATGGAAGTGCTGCAGCAGCAAATTGGTGTCCTAAGCGAGTGAGTAGGCAATGCAGAGGACATGCAGGGTTAGCGGTGTCAGAGATTGGGATGCACTACAGCAAGCGACTGACAATATTGCAGGGAATAGGGACAGCGGCAGAGGATGAGCATTGGTGGGAGCTGGGTACAGTAGCAGAGGTAGTGTGAAGTATCAGAGATAAGATGGTGGCACCAATCCTGATGGGGTGGAAACAATCATTGGCCATCTTCCTTTACCTCTGGGCGTTGCTGTAGAGATTGCATTAGCCCACATGGGCCAGACTGGCATTGTCTAATGCTGCAGCCTTCTTTGTTCATCCTGGGGATTGAGGAAGTCCTACCTCAGTCCTGCCCTGTCCAGCCACACCTCTAGGCCACTGCCCACAAAGCAGGGCACTGATTTCCTCTTGTCTGCCATGTGCAAGGAAAATGTCAGGAAACATGCAGGGCAGCTCCAGACTGCCAGCGGTTGGCACAGACCATCCAAATACAACACTGATGCAAGGGAGGTTTGTCGGAGAAAGTCCGATGACTAGCTAATGGTTCTGGGCACAGCGAATGGTAAGAATTACACATGAGAGATGCCATTGGATTGAGGTAGATAGTTCACAAGGCAAGTTGGGTAAGTTACTGTGAGAAATCTCGCTTGGCTAATCCCAGTCGAAAACTCAACGTCACACTCACTCTCAGCCAAAGAAAACTTAAGATTCAGCCTGACGTGTCAAAAGATTTTCATTTTGCAACAATTTGCAAGAAAGCCAGTTCAAGTGGAAAACCAATATTTATTCTGTGTGAGAGAAGAGTGCTGACTTAAGATTAATTTGAGAGATTAGCTCATCTGGTCAACAACACGTCCTTTTGACATTTGAGAGGTTGAATTTGTATCTCTTAACCTATCCCAAAGCTGCTACCTCTGTGCTGTTCAGAATTTGACATTTGTTTTATTCATTGCTCATCTTAACATTGTTCTAAATACCACAATCTTCAATGTAGAACAACACAAATTGCTTGTGACTGCCCAGTAAAGAAATCATGTAAATTGTCCATAAAACCACTCTAAAATACTATGAAAGATGAAAGAAAATATGGGTTATGACTGCCTTTGAGAGTTAAAGCATATAAACGTTCTCCTGAAGCTATATTTCTAATCATAGAAAAAACAGAAAATGCTGCAGATATTTAGCAGACTTGCTCTGTTTAGTTATAATTAAGGCAGTCATGTTGGGACTAGGTTCTATTTTCTGATATACAACATCGAGATATGTGGAAAATGATTATCACCATTCTATTTGCAAGAGATGATACGAATAGTACTCTTGAACTTTTGTGGCATTAAATGAGATCATCAGCTGCACTTATTTTGATGGCTGAACATGTCAGTTCTGGAAAGGCAAAGGTTTCCACACATGAAGTTGTCCTTTGACAATGTTGCGGGATAATTTCTGCTCTAGCCTCTGTTGCAGGGTTGGCATCAAAAAGTGTGGCCCTGGAAAGACACAGATGGTCAGGCAGCATCTGAGGGGCAGGAGAATCGACGTTTCGGGCATAAATCCATCATCCGAGACAGTTTAGGAGTTTTTAATATCACAAGTCCTGATGGTGGTGGATTCCTGCCCTTAGTTGCCATCACCATTCTCATTGATCATCACCTCAAATCTCCCAATTCGCACAGTTCATTCCATACATGCACCACCCCCTGCATGAAAAAGTTGCCCCTCAGGACCTTTTTATATCGTTTCCCTCTCATGTTAAACAGATGTTCTCTATTTTTTGATTCTCCCATCCTCAGAAAAAGACTTTGTCTCTTTATCCTATCCATGCCCCTCATGATGTTATAAACCCCGATAAGGTCACCCCCTTCAGCCTCGGACACTCCAGGGAAAGAAGCCCCAGCCTATTCAGCCTCTAGGCAAAAATGAGGAGCGCAGATGCTGGAGATCAGAGTCCAGATTAGAGTAAGGCTGGAAAAACACAGCAGGTCAGGCAGCAACCGAGGAGCAGGAAAATTGATGTTTCGGGTCACAGCCCTTCATCAGGAATGAAGCACTCATTCCTGATAAAGGGCTTTTGCCCGAAACATTGATTTTCTTGCTCCTCATATGCTGCCTGACCAGCTGTGCTTTTCCAGCACTACTCTAATCTAGACACGATTCAGCCTCTCCCTATCGCTCAAACCCTCCTGGTTCTATAGAAAGTACAAACAATTTTTTTAAGCAGCTTTCTAATCAACCTGTACAGTGATGTTATTACCCATCACTAGAACAGGGAGGACCTGAACCTGAGTTCCTTAGCTCAAAGATAGGGATACTACCACAGCACCCAGCAATATCCTTGTAAATGTCTTCTACCTCCTCTCAAACTTAACAACACCCTTCCTATAGAAGGGCAACCAGAATTGTACGCAATATTCTAAAAGTGGCCTCACCAATGTCCTGTACAGATGCAACATGACATTCCAAATCCTACATTCAATATCCTTTAGACTCAGGGTGATGTCAGATGACTGATGATTTGTAAAAATTGTATCCTGTTCAAAGAATCTTATAAAAGACTGATTCACCCAGCCAGCAACAATAGGCCATTCCGTTAGAACTTGGTGGTGGGAGGATTCTGAGAATTCGGAAGCAGAGGGGACAAGGATGGATCCTTCGGGGGTGTATAAGGTAAGGAGCACATATAAAAGTCATTACAAGTGATTGTCTGGTATAGTTAGATGGATAAGATTTAAATAAAGTGAGGGTAGTGATACTGAGCTTCATGACAATGGACAAGCATTACAGGAGGGTGATGCAATCAAGGTTATTAAAGGGTGCAGACAGGTTGAGATGGAGAGAAAGTGAAAATATGTCTTTCTTACAGTCATGTAGGTTATTATTCTGATAAGAGTTATTTTAGTATTCTGACAGGGAGAAAGTGAGGACTGCAGATGCTGGAGATCAGGGTGAAAAGTGTGGCCCTGGAAAAGCACAGCAGGTCAGGCAGCATCCAAGGAGCAGGAGAGTCAACGTTTCGGGCATAAGTCCTTCACCAGGGAAGTGGAAGGTGGCTGAGAGATAAATAGGAGTTAGCAGGTTGGAGTTGGGATAGTAGTTGGCCGGGGTGGAGAGGTCAGGGATTGTTTTCTCTTTCAAGAAGAGGAGTGATTACATCAGAATTGAAGAAGTGATTCATAAGAGCTGGAGAGAGGGAATGCCTAACAATATCAGATAAGGTTGATTCCAGTTTGGGAGGTTGGGGAATCAATCGATTATTGGGTGGTGGATTGAAAGATCAACAGGGTGGGCCTCATGAATAAGAGAAGGATTCAAGCTCAGGGCTAGGGGGTCTTGTAGTGTCATGATAGTCTGCCTACTTCTAAGCTAGGGGACTTGAGTTCAAGTCCCACCTGCTCTTGAAGTATATAATAACATCTCTGAACAGGTTGATTGGAAAATAGAAAGGAAAATAAGGCAGATCCATTTTCAGGTTCTTGTGGCACTGTGGTAGTTTCCCTATCTCTGAGCCAGGATTCAAGTCCCACCTATTCTAGAGATGTGTAATAACATCACTGAGCAAGTTGATGAGAAAATATGTTGAAAAAGAAGCTGTATGTTGGTGTTTCTTTTGGAGTCACGAATTATACACCATGAGGAAGAATGGTAAATCTGAACAAGAACACATTATTGACGATGCTCACATCTCCACAGCCAGTTCTGGGCTCTCTGGGTCACTTGACCAGCACCTCTTAAAGGATTACACCCTCAACTACATCCAAAACAAATACAGATGCAAAGGACTACTGTGGTGCAGTGGTGGTGTCCCTATCTTTGAGACAGGAGATCTTGCTTCAAGTGCCATCTACTCCAGAGGTGTGTCAAAAAAAACATCTGAACAGGCTGATTTTAAATCAAGATGCAGACAAAAGGCTACATTCTTGCAGTGCGGGTTGTAGTGGCCCTGGTTCAAGTCCCGTCTGCTCCAGGGATGTGTCATAACATTCCTGAGGTGGCTGATTATAAATGACAATCAATGCCCAGCAGAGGGGCTTGGGAAAATTGGAGGGTCTCCTTGTGGGTCTTCTCCTGGACCTGGCTGTAAACAGGGCAAGGCATCGGTGACATAGGGGGGCATATCTGCTGACCGTTTGCCCCTCTTCCACGGTCATGTTGGTGCCCAGGTGTCCCTGGAGAGGGAGAACGCAATTCCCACCAATGGTCCTAATGCCTTTAGAAAGAGGAGGGCACCGCGGCAAATGCGGCGCTTTAATTCCCTCCCATTCCATTTTGATTTAGCCCCTCCCCACCCTCGAACCCTGTATTACTTTTTATGGCTTGCGTTGCCTGTATCAGGCTTTGCATGTTAATATGCAATTGGCTACGTGGGATATTTACTAGTATTGGTTAATAGTTAAAAACAGAAAACAAAAGGCACGGTGATTTGGTGGTGGGAGATAAAAGCATTCGGTTGTGTGTAATAGTGCTTCAGGGTATATAAAAAGATGCAGATCTGGGGATGTCCCAGGCTGGGATTAGACTGTATGTGCCACAAGTAGTGGCTCGATTTTGGTGTTCATGAATGAATAATGTTCTTTTCCAGGTGTTGGAGGTGAGTATGAAAGTGGCAAAGGAGAGGGAAATAAGAAGATGTTTGGAAGTGGAGGAAGGAACCTGGGCATTACCAGGATGATCTGGGAATAATGAGCAGATTTGGCAGGGGAGAGCAGGACTGGATAGTGCATTCTGTGATCCAGTCAGATCTGCTAACCAGAAAACCAGTTTTCTGACATATCTGGTGAAATATATGTCCCTTAAGACATAAAAAAGCAGAGATAAGGGTTGTTCCTAGGGGAATGGTCAGTGTTATAGGACGACTAATAGTTCCATTGAATCATAGAATAGAATCCTTACAGAGTGGAAGCAGGCCTTTCAGTCCATTTAATCCACAACAAAACTCTGAAGAGTATTCCCCCCAGACCCACCCTATCCCTGTAACCCTGCATCTCCCATGGCTAATCCACCAAACCTGCACATCCCTGAACACTATGGGCAACTTAGCATGGTCAATCCAGCTAAACTGCACATCTTTGGATTGTGGGAGGAAATGGGAGCATCTGGAGGAAACCCACACAGACACGGGGAGAATGTGCAAACTCCACACAGACAGGAATAAGAAAATGTCAAAGTTCTTCAATTTGGATTAGGGCATCAAAGGGTATCAATGAAAACATATTTCTACACAATTTTACTTCTTGGTCTTTTAAGAATGCCATTAAGCCACTTAAAATTATTGAGGTAAAAACTTTGTTGAATTAAAACTGAGTGGAGTGCCATTTACATATTGCCATTACAAACTGTAATTGCTGACTTTAGATGTACAAAAGCATAAAGCAGCTTTCCTTTTTAATATAATTTCTGAATAAAGTAAAACAAAATCATAATCTTAAGGGCTTAATGTTTGGCCCTTCATCAAGTGCAATGTATTTTTCCCCATCTGAACGAATGCATGGAGATGAGTCATAGATTTTACTGGAGGACACAAAGTTCAGGCAATAAGATTGAAGCTGGGACTCAGAGGATAACACATTAACTGTTTGAGAAAAGGTAAAAAAACATTATAAATTGATGGAAAATATCAGAAAAAAATTCAATATTTGGAAGTGCAATGACTGAGGCAGAGTTACTTGGTTTGCAAAGATTGGTGAATACTTCATTTTTCAGGGCTGGGCAAAGAATTTATTATCAGCTCAGTCACATTCTAATAAGGTCATGGAGTCATAGAATCACAGACTATGGAAACAGCTCCTTTGGTCCAACCCAGTACATGTCAACAATAGTCCCAAACTAACATTCCTGATGAAGGGCTTTTGCCCGAAACGTCGATTTCGAAGCTCCTTGGATGCTGCCTGAACTGCTGTGCTCTTCCAGCACCACTAATCCAAACTAAACTAGTCCAACCTGCCTGCTCCTGACCCACCTCCCTTCAGGGAGTTGAGTGGTATAGTTTGTACTGGGCAGGACAATCGTGGTTATTTTCCCTCCTTTATTTGACATGTAGCTTAGGTCTTTAAAGAGGATGGTATTTCATTGGGTCCCAAGAAGGTAACTTGATTTCTTTCTTAATCCTAAAGCTGAATGATTTAAATTGAATGTTTTTTATTTAAATTGAACTATTACATTTCGAGTAATGTCCTGTTATGAGCTCAACTTACAAATAAGCAGAATATCCAGGTGTTATCATATATATGACGTAAAGGCCATAAGCTGTCAGCACTATAGCAGTCCAGGTACAGGCTGTGCTGGAGATCACTCTATACTCAATGCATTAGCTTGACTGTAAATACACTCACCGAGTGATCTTCAAACAAGCAGAATCTACGTATCCTATTTGTATTACATTTCGATCACTTAAGTATACAATGATGTGATGCACAGCTGAGTTTATTTCTTGAAAAACCAGAACAACGTAAAAACCTAGAAGTTTAGAGATTAGTGGGTAGGGCAGTAAGAGGAAAATGACACTAATGCAGAGATTCCCAAAGTGCAGAAAACAGAAGAGTACAATATTTCTTTGCAAACTGCGAATATCTCTGCATTGGCCAGGTTCATGCTGTTGCAAACCCACCTTAGCTAAAGACTATTTCAAATTCAAATGGCCATCAAGTGTCAGCTCCTCATTAAACAATGCAAGAAAGCGATCTGCAATTCAGGAACAGCGCTGAGTGAACAGAACAAACACTAAAGCATGTTTTGGGTCAGAATCTAAAAAAAAACATAGAGTACACTGCTGGAAGCACAGAAGATTTAAAATGCAAAGTTAAGTATAAAGTGTAAAACAACAGCAGAAAGGTGGATATCAATTCCTGACCAAGAACTGAAAAGTCATGGATCTCCTATTCAAGTTCAACCTTTCTAAACAAATGATGCAGCTATGCATCATAGACCAAGCAGTTGCAGAACCAGTTAGGCAAGCTAGGAAAATAATAATTTATTATTAACCTGTTACACAGCGTCCATCCTTTGGAGTTATCTGAAGAGGACTACAAAGATCCAATACAGGAAGTGTGAGAAGGTCAGTGGGCATGTGAGCGTCAACTTTAGAATTTGTTGCTTAGAATAGTTTCCCCTATCGGCAAAATTGACATCAATCAAGAGATTAATTTGTCAGTGGGTGCTATAACAAGGGTAACACATGCAACATTCCAGAGGCTGAACTGCCAGAGTGGATCAGTGAGATGGTGAATACTTGTCAAAACATTTCAAAATGACCCTTTGGAGAAAGCGAGGGTCACAGCTTTGATTCACTGCTGGCGTATCACAGAAAATATCAAGCCTTTGCAATTCAGCAACAAACATTAGATGCAGCAAATGGTATTTTCATTGTTGTCAGGACATAAAATCCAAGCGAGCACTTTGACAAATGAAATCCATCAAATCCACTGCAAAGCTGTCCTGAATTCCAAGATCTGTGCACAGCACACAGGACAAAAGTACTGGGCCAGTCTATGTAAGGAATTTAGATTCAATAATGCAGCCACAGTACGAAACAAGGCTCAGCCAATCAGGAGACAGGCATGACACTAAGGCAGCAGAGACAATGACAGCTCAACAAGACAGACCCGGGTCAAATCACAGATCGAACAACTTCCAACCAGAGGCTTTTCACATTGTGAATGCAAAAACGTTGTGTGCTTGTAATCAAGTAACTAGAAGATCTTGCCGCAATGAACATCAAAGAAAACTGGCCAAAGCACACTTCTGGCTTGAAAATATGTTGCCATTCCTTCACTGTCGCTGGTCAAAATCTTGGAATTCCTTCCCTAAGGGCATTGTGGGTGTACCTGCACCCAAGGAGTGTAGTGATTCAGCTCCCACCAGCTTCGACAGGGCAATTCGAGATGGAAACTGATTACTGGCTTAGTCTGAAAGAAATAAAGCTCTTCAAGATTATTTACAAGGGGAGAAAAGGGATGGGACTGGAAATGCGGCAGATTTCAAAGAGTAAATACTCAGAATTATGAAAAGCCTTGTTGGTCAAAAAATAAATCCTATTGACTGGGGAGTCAGGAAATAGGAAATATTACCTTGCATCCTGCAGAAAAAAGATGGAAGAAGTTAGGGGTTTATTTACACATAGGGCCATGGTAGGAGAAGGTATACCTAACCAGTGACAGTATTCAAAAGAACTTTCAAATCTGATGAAGATAAGTTTGTAATAAGTTAATAAACCAAAGAAACAAAAGACAAACACAATGGCCTGTTAGGTTCTAATGTTGCAGCAAAAATTAATAATTGAGGTTATCTTCCATGAGATTTATCTTTCAATGGTTTTTGAAGGAAAAGGGAGGGCTAACAAGATGATAGGCATTGGGAAGTAGGCATCAGAGAGCAAGGATTCCTGTTATCTTGTCTCGTGGATTGACAAGTCTTTACCGAACTCTCTCCCTTACCCTTAGAACAGCAACAAATGGCATTCAGATTGTGCAGCTGATATGAAAAATATCCCAATCCATTTCATATTTCAAAATCAATTAAAGCAAAACTGACTAACTCCTTTAAAGAATGTGCAATGGATATCTAGTTAAAATAAAACTCTAGGCTCTAGATAGATACAGACTAAGACAGTCATACAGAGTAAGAAATCTCGTCAAGATCAGACCACAACCTTTATGTAAAGTCGAATTAATTACAGCTAAATTGTATAAATTCTGATTATGAAATCATCTAGGATATTTCTCTTTACTGCCTCTGGGGTAATACTCAAAATACATGGGCATGAGAGAAAGGTTGTCCTCATAAATGGTTTTAGTCAAGATTTGGTCAGATTTTAGAGTCATAGTCACAGATCCATACAGCTTGGAAGCAGACATTTCAGTCTAACCAGACTACGCCGATCATGTTCCCAAACAATCTAGTCCCACCTGCCTGCATTTGGCCTGTATCCCTTCCAACATTTCCAATTCATGCATTTATCCAATGTCCTTTAATTGTTGTAACTTGTACCTGTATCCAATACTTTCTTTGCAGTTGATTCCACACACGAACTGCCCTCCGTGCAAAATAAATTGCCCCCATGTCTTTTTAAAATCTTTCTCCTTCGAAATTTGCCCCCAAGCTTTGAACTCCCCCCCCCGAGGGAAACACGCTTGTTACTCACCTTATTAGATTAGATTCCCGACAGTATGGAAACATGCCCTTCGGCCCAACAAGTCCGCACCGAACCTCCGATGAGTAACCCACCCAGACTCATTCTCTTACCCTAGATCTATCTCTGACTAATGCATCTAACACTATGGGCAATTTAGCATGGCTAACTCACCTGACCAGTACACCTTTGGACTGCGGGAGGAAACCGGAGCACATGGAGAAAACCCACACAGACACAGGGAGAATATGCAAACTCCACACAGACAGTGCCCGTGGCTGGAATCAAACCTCGTCCCTGGTGCTGTGGGGCAGCAGTGCTAACCATTGAGCCACTGTGCTACCCCAATCTATGCCTCTCATGATTTTATAAACCTCAATAAGATCACCCCTCATGAGGAAATATTCATCTAATCAGAAGCGGGTCCTCACTCATGCTTGCTGGTTGTAGTGAGTGGGAGAGAAGCTGGCTGTGAGTGGGGGTGAGCAAGGATGCCGAACCTGGGGATAACGAGACCTGAACAACTGAGGCCACTCAGGCACTGAGGCTTGTGTGGGATAGGAAGTGGGGGTGAAGCGTTGAGTCCAGTGGCTGGGAATAAAGATTGTCTGCAGTGGAGAAAGAGTTGGGCAGTGAAGAGGAGGAGGGGACAATTAAAAAGGTAGAGGGTTGAGGGGAGAACAGTTTTGAACCTTTCAGCAAAGAAATCGTATATTTTATGCACATCACTATTGTAATGGACACTGTCATCTGGATAATTTAATACTGAACATATTTATTTCAACAGGCTTGGCATTGATCAGTATTATGTTCCAAAACATCTCACATATTGTAAATTACTCAGAGTTCAGCAACCATGTTGGAGACAAACGGGCAACCACTTAGCTATGACCTTCTCAGTCATTTGAAAACAGTTTCATAGTGGGTTGTTTTATGTATGACCGTGCAAATTCTTAAAGATATCTTGCTAACACATATCTATTATCTTGTGCCAATTTAAGTACAGTAGTGTCTTGAAATTGAGAGCACCTTTGCATGTTGTGGTTTAAATGAAGTGGTGTTGAGTATTGAGAATTTTGTTGAATTCTGCTAATTCTGTTTTGGTGAGTTCAAATGCCCTGTACTTCAACACAAATGCAGACTGTATAATTACTGCATGACTGCAGGATCTAATAAAGCAGCCCTTGAGAATGGAAAAGGAGGAAGCCCCGGAAAATCAAACGTAGTCCCTGCAAAACAAAAGGTGGCCCTCGAAAAAGTCTCGTAGCCCTCGAAACAAAAAGCATTTGACCCCTGCCTCGGGGCGTATTCTGACCAGGGTGTATCAGCTGAGGAAATGTGTTAAGTCATGATTGAGGACATTTCTTTTGGAAAGGTTGAGTTTGCATGAATGAGTGCCTTCTTTCTGTCAATAAAGGGAAAGAGACCATATCAGACAATAACTTCTGTAAACGAAATACCGAACCAGAATAAAGCTCTCTATTAACTTTGAATGTGAATGTGTGGACAGATTCTAGTCTGTATTCACAGTGAGGTAATGACTTGCAGGCCGAGATAACTCAAATCTTTAAATGTGTTACTCAAGTCAACCAAATATGAAACTAGTTATTAACCTTTCATTTGTTGAAATGAGATTTAAACCTGTATTTATGTTTCTCATCAATTCCTAGCTTGATTCCAACAATCAAATTTATTTTCTGACTACCTGTGTGTTTCAAAAGGTCTGAGACTGCAAGCAACTTGTAATGCATTTTAAAAAAAAACTATATTCACCCCTTCCAACTCTATGTGATGTAGCCCCTTCTGTAGCCCCCTCACCTTTGATGACTTGCCTTAATGGGCATTGTGCTTAAATTCATCAGTTGGAAAACATAGGCTATGTACTGTTAATAGATGAAAACTACCATGGGGTGATGTGGTGATGGGTTTCTGTTGTGTGTAAAAGCACTTCTTGGTATAAAAAAACTACAGTCAGCAGATATAAAAAGTAACATTCCATTGTGGGCTCCAATAGCACAGTGGTAATGTCTGACTTCTGAGTCAGGAGGCCTATTCCAGAAATGTGCCATAACACTGTTCGGAAAGGTTGATTAAAAGCAACTAAAATCACATTCGACGTTCGTTTGATGAGAAACATGGTGATGGTTTCATTATATGAAAACAAGAAAACCACTTCATTGTGGTAGCGACGTGTGGGACAGTGGGAATCCCCATTGAGAGCTCTCTAGATAGAAATGCTCCTACTTTCCATCTATGATCGGGTTGTAAAATGTTGGACACCACACTCCTTTGCAGGCATGAGTTGAGCTGGTTCAGATCCTCGGACCATGTGCATGTTGGTTGTGTTCAGTGGCACCCTCTGTTTAGTTATGTAAAGAAATGTATTTGTGCTATTTTCGTTACAGCTCAGAACCATGTTTCTGATCTTTAGGTACTCCATGTAGGTAAAGGTTGGTGGGGTGGGTGGGATAAAGGTGAGACAGAGGGTCTTCATGTGGGCCTACTCCTGCTCCTAGCCAAGGCAGCCAGCAAGATGTCTGGGCAACCAGATGTGAATTGTGGGGGGTGGGGTGGGGGGGTGGGGTGGTGTGAGGACATAGTTCCTAAATGCCTTCTCCTCTTCCATGGCAACATTCATGTCCCGGGTTCCTCGAGGAGGGAGGATGTGGTGTCCACCAACACTCTCAAAGCCTTTAGAGAGAGGTGAGCACTGTGGGGAATGGAGTGCATTATCTCCCCACCAACTCCACTTTATTTTAATCCCCACTCTCTCCTCCCACTGCCTCCTACTTTTGATGTTTTGTGGTGGCCCAAGTGGGCAGTGCTTGTTAATTAGTCTTCTAATTGGTGAAACAGGCAATTCAGTGATGGTTTATTTAAAGAAAATGCATCTGTAGTCTCAGGTCTTTTGGTAAATTGGTAGTGTCCCTACCTTTGAGTCAGGAAATCCAGGTTCATTAGCCAGTTGCTCCAGAAGGTTGTAATAACGTCTCTGGTTAGGTTGATAGAAAATATTTAAAGTTGAGAGTGCGGTGCTGGAAAAGCACAGCAGGTCAGGCAGCATCCGAGGGACAGGAGAATCGAGGATTTGGGCATGAGCCCTTCATCAGGAATGTGGCTTGTGGGCTGGGGGGCTGAGAGATAAATGGGAGGGTGGTGGGGCTTGGGGGAAGGTAGCTGGGAATGTAATAGGTAGATGAGGTGGGGGAAGGGGAAATGAAGAAACTGGTGAAATTGACATAGATCCCATTGGGTTGGAGGGTCCCAAGACAGAAGATGAGGTGTTCTTCCTCCAGGTGTCGGGTGGTTAGGGTTTGGCAATGGAGGAGGCCCAGGACTTGCATGTCCTTGGTGGAGTGGGAGGGGGGAGTTAAAGTGTTCATACCTGTTGCTTTTGCATGAAATGGTCAGAGTGTGTAACGCACAAGGAAGCCATGAAGAAGGGTCACCAGGGATCAGGAGCCCGCAGATGTGTGTCTGTCCTAAACAGTGAATGGGTTAACGTGTCATCTTGTCTCCCCTTAAAGGTCTTGACATTGCTGGGGCTTTGCAGTCCCCACCCTCACCATTTGAGACATTGCCCCCTTCCAGATCCTGCTCTGGGTCACTGTCATTGTCCTCCCCACGGTGCAGTTGCAAACTTCAAAGTTCCACCTTTATATGTCAGCGAGGCCCCTGGGAACATCCAAATCCACTTCCACCTAGCCCTACTTACAAACCCTGTCAGCTTCCCTCGTTCTCAGGTCCCTAGCCAACATGGCTACACAAGCCCATAGCATCCACCATCCCCACTCCAATCCCTGGCAGATGAGGTGGTCAGGCCAAGTCTGGTCATGCACTGTTTCCAAAAGCCAGTGTGATGCTGCCATTTCTGACCCCCTCCTGCATGACCCCATTCCCATCCATGATTCACCATATTCACCCCCCCCCATATGTACAACTGCCCTCCTCCTTTACATCCATCATTCCTTCATCCCCGCTAGCCTATGGCTGCCAATCACCGCACGTGGGTTCCCAGTGTTCTTCCCACAGTGGCCCTCTTTTCCCCCCAACCCCATTTACCCCTTGCCTTTTTTTGACGGATACAATGGACTGATAGTGGACCAGACAGGCCAAGACAAAAAGTGCCCACACCACTGACTGATAATTGTACATCATCCCAAATGGGCCAATGGTAACCCCTGGACTGGTCATTCTGGAGCCATTTGACCCATTCCCTGGACAGTAGAAGCACAGACCCGAGTGTTTTGTGTCGTTCTGGTCACCACATTACAGGAAGGATGTAATTGTTCTGGAGAGAGTGCAGAGAAGATTTACTGGAATGTTGCCTGGGCTGGAGAATTGTCGCTACGAGGAGAGATGGGAGACGTTGAGGTTGTTTTCCTTCGAACAGAGAAGGCTGAGGGAGGCTATTATGGATGTATACAAAATTGTAAGGGCTAAAGACAGAGTAGAAAGGAAAAACCTGTTTCCCCTTGGCAGAGAGTTCAGAAACCGTGGCCATAGATTGAAGTCAAGTAACTGAAGAATTAGAGGGGATGTGAGGGAAAATGTTTTTATGCAGAGGGTAGTGGGTGTCTGTACATTGTTGCCTGAGTTGGTGATGGAGGAAGAAACCCTGACTCTTTTAAAAAGTACCTGGACTTGGACCTTAAGTACTGCAAGCTGCCGCGTTATGTGCCAGAGGGATGGGATGAGAAAGGGCACAGGAGTGTCCTTGGGTTGGCATGGAAAAAGTAGCCTCCTTCTGTGCTGTGTCATTTCCAGAGCTAGATGGACCCCTGGACTGAATGCCGTCCAACCAAATGCCTGATTGTAGTCAAACCCCCTGAACTGATCCCGGAGTCTGCCAGAACTTCCTGACTGAAGGGTGTTTCCATGGACATCATTGGGGACCACTGCCCTTAGACTTCTGAGTTCTAGCTGTTTGCTTGCAGCATGTGCAGTGTGCTTCCCCCATTCACTGCTGGCTTACAGTGCAGGTGTCAGACTGATGCTCCAATGCACCATGGTGGGAATTCGGGCACCTGGAATGAAGACTGCTGACCAGTGACTGTGCTCAAAGGCAAGACAGGGATGTTGTGAGCTAGCAGCTAGACATTAAGTGAGTGAGCACTAAGAGAGGCAGCGAGCAGCCCTGGGTTGTAGCTGGTTCAATCTGACACCTGGATCTCCCTTTGTGCAAGGTGCCCTTGTAGTGGCAGTTCAATGCCAGTTCCTGGTGTGCCCCAAAGTGCAGCTTTAAAGTACAGAAGGTTCCTGTAAGTGGATAGGAAAGGTGCCATGAGGGTTCTCTAAGACTGGCGGGGTCAGATGCCGGCTTCATGAGCATGGATTGCTGACACGGTTGGTGCCCTGGAATGTGTTCTGAGACGTTGTTGCTGAGTGTCCAAGACTGATGCTCAGAGGAGCACGGGGTGAGCTGGTATCACCAGGCGCCCGCTTCGACTTCCATGTCAGGAACATTCACTGCTTAGTTTTCTCACGTTGGTAATAGAATCGGAAGCTGTATTCATTCATAATTAAACTGGCAATGAGTAACGATCCCCTTTTAAAGACATCTTGCTGCTGCCTTGTGAGAATCTCACCTTAATGCCCACAATTCCGTTTGTAAACAGAGCAAGCTGCTTCCGATGTCAAATAAGGTCTCGCTTGACTTCTGACATGATTCTGCCCAATTTCTCACCAAACTCCACATTGTTCAGGTCCCTACGACATTCCACCCAGAATTCCTCTGTTATCTCTCCACAGGTGCTGCTAGGCCTGTTGACTTTCAGATTTCCCAGCATCAACTGAATTTTGTTTATATTCTTCGATGGATTGCGTTGAGAGCAAGATGAGACACCGAATGAATTGGAATTGGAACTGAGTCGATTCCTTGCATGGGGAGGTGATGGCCTAGTGGTATTATTGCTAGACTGTTAATCCAGAGACTTGGAGAAAGTGAGGACTTCAAATGCTGGAGATCGGATTGAAAAATTGTGGTCTCCTCACCTTCTTGATGAAGAGCTTCGCTCGAAACGTTGACTCTCCTGCTCCTTGGATGCTGCCTGACTGGCTGTGCTTTTCCAGTGCCACACGTTTTCAATCCAGAGGCCTGGTCATGCTCTGGGCACCTGGGTTTGAATCCTGCCAAAACAGATGGTGGAGCCTGATTTCAATTAATATCTGGCATTAAACATTTAATGACACCATGAAAACATTGTCGCTTGCTTTTGTTGCTCAGACTTTTTGAGTAGAGGAGTTGGGATGTCATGTTGAGTTTTTTCAGGATGTTGGTAAGGTCTCTTCATGTCCAGTTCTGGTCGCCCTGTTATAGGAAGGATATTATAACATTTGAGAGGGTTCAGAAAATATCTACCAGGATGTTGCTGGGATTAGAGGGTTAGTGTTATAAAAATAGGCTGGAGAGGCTGGGATGGTTTTCACTGGAGTTTAGGAGGTTGACCTTCAGAGATATATAAAATCATGAGGGCCTAGGTAAGGTGAATAGCAAGGGACCTTTTCCCCCTAAAGTGGGGGAGTTCAAAACTAGGAAGGTATACTTTTAAGGAGAGAGGGAGAAGTTTTAAAAAGGACATGGGGGCAACTTTTTACACAGAGAGTGGTTTGTGTATGGAATGAATTTCCACAGGAAGTGGTGGATGCAGGTACAGTTACAACATTTAAAAGATATTTGGGGAAGTACATGAATAGGAAAATATTGCATAGATATGGGCCTA
This sequence comes from Chiloscyllium plagiosum, assembly GCF_004010195.1. Classification (NCBI taxonomy): domain Eukaryota; kingdom Metazoa; phylum Chordata; class Chondrichthyes; order Orectolobiformes; family Hemiscylliidae; genus Chiloscyllium; species Chiloscyllium plagiosum. The sequence goes on from NC_057735.1 coordinate 47,119,966, forward strand.
ATGCAGGAAATTGGGACTACATTACTTTGGGAACATAGCCGGCCTGGACTAGTTGGAGCAAAGGGTCTGTTTCCATGTTGTATGACTCTATGACTCTAGGATTGTTGGGGAAGAGCCCATCTGGTTCATTAATGCCTTTTAGGGAAGAAAATACTGTCCTTACCGGCTCTGGCCTACATTTGATTCTAGAACCACAGCAATGTGGTTGGCTATTAGCTAGCCCCCAGGCAATAAACTCTGGCCGAGCCAGTGACACCCACATCACGTGAATGAATAGTTATTTAATAATTCCAAATCCCCAGCTGTAAAGGAGTGGGAAACCTCCAACTGCTTTATGCATTAAATCGGCTGATTTAGGTTCTAAAACACAGGGGATACTCCTGTGATGCTAACAACCTGTGCCCAAGTTGTCTGCCTCCCAGCTGGGATGATAGAGTCCCTTTACAGGGACAAAGTGCAGATGTGGAAGTGGAAAGTCCATCTTGGGAGCTCGCCATTAGCTTGATATAAGCATGTGGCTCACTGTTTGTCTCCAACTAACAGCTGAGCAAAAACAAATCCAATGGATTTATTTATTTATTAGATTTTATTGTCACGTACTCGAGTACAGGAATACAGTGAAGAGTGTACAAGTTGTCACCATCTGGTGCTATCATAGAGTATAAAAGGCAGGATTAAAAAACAGGAACGCAAATAAACGAAACAGCCAAGAGAAAAGGAAACATTCCAGATCACTCTCCCCTGCCTCCATGAGTCTTCGCTGCCAGACAAAGTCCATCCCGCAGCCTGCGTTCTCTCAGATGCCCTGAGTCCCCGAACATTGCTGCAGTTCGAACACCAACACCTCTGCCATCAGGTTACCCGAGTCCAGCTGCAGCCTGGAGCCAGTCCACCGCCAATGGAACCCGTATCACTATCCTTTGGCTCCATCGCCAATGGGATCTTGTATTGTGACGTGAATTTGGAGAAAGAAAAACAAGATGTTTATTTTTATACACAAGGTAAGGGTTCGTCAAGGTGTGGGTAACAGATTGACACTGAGCCATATAATAGGCAAGCTGGCAAAAAGCTTGGCCAAAACCTAGGTTTTGAGGTGGAAGGTTTAATGGGAAAACTACAGAACTTAAGCTGAAGCAGCTGAAGGCAAACCCAGAGAAGTGGCTACAGTTTTAACAAGTACATCCATCGCTCCTTTCAGACCAATCCCCACTGAGTAACCTGCTCTGCTGTCAGGTTGACAGTGATGGCTCAGAAGGAAACAGAGCTTGGATCAGGGATCAAAAACAATTGTTTCATACTTCCCAATATTCAATTAAAGGAATGAAATGTCCATTTAGCAATCAGTACTTAGTGGAGGAGTCAAGATTGGTGCGAGTGAGGTAGAGGTGGAACTCGCCCATGTGCACTGAAATTAATGCAGTGCTTTGAGATGATGGGGAGCAGGTCAATGGCACAAGAAAAGGTCCAAATGCAATTGATACTTTCACTATTCGATAAAAAATGAACTAAGTGAGGGCAATCCCACCACAGAATGACAGATGATACTGTCCAACATTAGATAAGTGTTGTAAACATGAGCTAACTTAGTACCATCAGTCTGTTCTCTACTACAGCCAGCTAGTCTCTAATCCACCCCAGTATAGGGTGTGCAGTTGACAACCATTGATGCTATTGGCTTGGCGAATCAAAGGAATCTGGGCAGCACTATTTGACATGACACGAAGCAAGGATGTTTAAATCCTACACATCTCGTGAAGGATACCTCAATCGTTATAAATGTAGAAGACACATACAGGTCACTTATTACCTATAGGGGGCACCAAGCAGCTCACTTTTCAACTATAACTCCTAATGCAAAGCCTAAAGACTGCGACCAACTTTTAAAAACATTTCTTCCACAGGATGTGGGCATTACAGACAAGGTCAACGTTTGTCCCCTTAGAATCTTGGCTGCTTCAATAAGGCCATCTTTCATTCTTCTAAATCCCCAATGGGTATAGGCTCAACTTACTCAACCTCTCCGCATAACAATGTCCCTCCATATATGGGAGCAACCTGGTGACCCTTCTCTGGATTGCCTCCAATGCCAATATATCTTCCCTTGGTTAATGTGACCAAAGCTTTTCACAGTATTCCAGATTTGGTCTGACTAGTGCTCTATGTAACGTTAACAAGGCCTCCTTATTTTTATGCTCTATTCCCTTTGAAATAAAAGCCAACAATTCCATTTGCCTTCCCTATTTCCTGCTGAACTTTATGCTAGCTTTTTAAAAAATTATTTACACATGAGGACTCCTAAATCCCTCAGTGCTGCAGCTTTCCACAGTCTGTCTCATTCAAGTGACATTCAGCTCCTGCATCCTCACTTTGCCAAAGTACATTGTCTCATAATTTTCCACATTAAATTTCATCTGCCAAATTTTTGCCCAATCACTTAACCTGTCTATATCGCTCTACAGACTGTCGTCCTCACTATTTGCCTTCTCACCTGTGCATATCATCTGCAAACATAACTACAGTACATTCACTTTCCTATACGTTGTAAATAATTGTGGACCCAGCACCAATCCCTGTAGCACTCCACTAGTCACAGGGTTGCCATCCTGAAAATATCCCTCTACTCCAACTCACTGTTTCTATTAGCCATCCAATCCTCGCTCTCTCCAATACCATGGGCTTTTATCTTATTAAGTAGCCTCACATGTGGCAATTTATCGAATGTCTCCCGAAAATTCAATTGTATCACATGCACATTTGTGGAATAAAATCGCTAAATTATCAGAAAGTGATTGCCAGGTTTAGCGCAGAACTCTAGTTCAATAAGTTGAACCATTTGCTTTCAGAAAAGCCACAACGTTAGGTACAATTTTACACAACAGGAGAACATAACTGAAAAGCAACTATCATCAGAGGTAACTATCCTCATCCTGACCCACTCACCACCCCTCCCCCCAGCAATAAAGAACAAAGCATCTACAAGAATAAATCTGACATAACAAGCACATTAGCTAACATTTCCATCTCTAAAAATAGGCCATTTTCAGACCTGAAGCACTATGAAACATGCTCGTAGAAGTCTGTGTTTATCAACAGCTGCCTTCAATTCCATCTTCACATTTTAGTCTGGTTCTCCTCTCAGCAACACATGAATTGGAAGGAACTGTCAGTGTTAGCAATTCTACAACTTTAACTCTTGGACTTATTCAATAACTTACCAGTAAAAGTTATATTATTTAATGCTATGCTGTCACAAAATATTCAGGGATTTACTGGGGGTGTGGAGCCTTATAGGAGAAAGTGAGGACTGCAGATGCTGGAGATCAGAGCTGAAAATGTGTTGCTGGAAAAGCGCAGCAGGTCAGGCAGCATCCAAGGAGCAGGAGAATCGACGTTTCGGGCATGAGCCCTTCTTCAGGAAACGTCAGGATTCCTGAAGAAGGGCTCATGCCCGAAATGTTGATTCTCCTGCTCCTTGGATGCTGCCTGACCTGCTGCACTTTTCCAGCAACACATTTTCAGCTCTGGTATTGAGCCTTAGCCAAGAATGTCCAAAGCCAGCTTGTAGAAAGAAAACTATTTCTGCTCTCACAACACATCTCAATGGATGTGAACATTTGTCATCTGAATTTTTTTTTACCTGCTGAAGCTACTTACTGGGAGATGATCCTAAACACATATATAAAGCCACTTCTAAAGTTTTTCTTTCAAAAAACTGTTTTGCAGCACAGGATAAACATCCAACATTTCCCCCCAAAAAAAGAGTGGGAATGAGGAGGCCATTTTGGGCTGATTCCAAAGGCCAAATCAGCATGTTGTGGATGCAGATCCTCAGAGCTCATTGGAGTTTTTTTTTAAGATTACCTCATCCCAATCCATGCTTTTCTCTGATAATGCAGTCAGAGATTCTCTTCACAGTCCCTGTAGTGATTGGAGTGCTTTATTTCCCCTCCAACTCCATTTTGATTCAATCCTTGCCCCACCTTCACTTTTTTGATCACGCAGCATTGCCCTTTGATGAGAAGGGCATTGCTTGTCACTGGCCACTCGGATGTTTCTTTTCTTCCTGGTGGTGGAATACAAATAAAGGTTTGTGCACTCACTGTTACTTCACTGTAACCTTCACCTGCATACACACGACATGGGTGCTGGGGAATAAATATTCATTATGGCTGTTTGGCGATAGGACAGGAATTAATAAAAAATACCAGAAAAAAAATAACCAGGAGAAGGGAGAGGAGGGCACAGTGATAAGTGGAGTGCTTTGTGTCCCCCTCCAATTCTATTTTGATTTAACCCCAACCCACCCCTTCACTTTTTCATTAACGCAGGCTTTGCCCTTAAGGAAGGGAGTGCTGCTTGTCACTGACCACTTGGGTGTTTTTTCTTCCTGATGGTGGAATACGAGAAAAGATTTCTGCACTTGTTTCTTCACTGTGTCATTTAAAAAGTAATCAGGAGAAGGGAGAGATTGGCTCTGCGATGAGTGGGGTGTTTTGTTTCCCCCATCGATTCTGTTTGGATTTAATTTCTCCTGTCCCCTTCACCCCTGGTTCCATGTAAGCATTGCTCACTCCAGGCTTTGCTTGTCACTGGTTCCTTGGCCACTGGTTCCTGGTGGTAGTGCATTAATAAAGTTATTTGCACTGATGTTTTCACTGTGTATTACACACACACACACACACACCAACAGACAACATGAGTGCTCAGGAATTAAAACACTACTCCTGTGTGGCAGTAGTTTAGGAGGGTTTGGGAAGGAGAGAAAGATAACATAACCAGGAAATAAATACATAAGGAAGGGATTTAGAATCTCCTCAGTTCAGGTGACTGACTCGGAGCTGGCTGGCCATAGCCAGCATGTACTGTTGCATTTGGTAACTGATTCCTGAGCTGGCTGGCCACACAGTGCATACTGTTATTTTTAAAGAACAGATTTCTGAGCTAGCTGGCCAAAAACAAAACCAGGAGAAGGGAGGGGTGGGCATCATGGGGAGTGGAGTATTTTATTTCCCCCTCCCATTCTGTTTTGACTTAATCCCTACCCTCTCCTTCATCTTTGGTTTCATGTAAGCATTTCTCATCTGGACTTTCCTTGTCACTAGTTCAGAAAAAAATATAACCAGGAGATTTAGAATCTCCTCAGTTGAAGGGACTGACTCGGAGCTGGGTGGCCGCGCCCAGTGTACTATGCACAGGTAAATAAAGGGAGGACTTGGTGACGGGATACCAGCCTCTGTGCAGCAATTTCAGCTCCATTTGTAATAGTACTGGATATTTCTAGTGGAGAGGAACAGAAATCCGTCATTTTTCTCTGCCCTTATTAAGGACTTGGTCTATGTTTTCACTTTTCTAATGGACTGTCATCTAGTCTATTTACCCGATTGATTACAAAAATATCTAAAATCACGGAATTACCCAGGGTCAGCCAACGCCTTTGCCCAGGTGATGTCGGGTTTTGAACATGGCACCTTTAGATCTGAGTTTCCAAACTGATTCATCTTCACGGAAACTGCAAAATATAGAATGCAGTTGACAATTGCTGCTTTGTAATTGTTTTAAGAGGTAGAGAGTTTACTAGTTTTAAACATAAAACTGACATTTTACTGAATATGTCATGCTTTTTTTTGTGCACAAAGGTAAATGGATCGAATGCCCTTTCAATTCTCAGTCCAATAGAAATCATTGACGAAGGGTGGCAAGAGACCAACCTTTGATTACTCTTCTGGTGCCAGGCTTCCAGATCAGAGCTTCAATGAGTCAAATTGCATTCACAAAACTGACTTCACTGGCTTGCATTGTGCCATGGCTTCAAGTACCCCTTCTTTTTCCACTTCATTGGATAAGTATGCCCTCTAGTGTCCCCCGAGTATTTCACATTCACACTGAAGGTCTCAGGAATGATCCCTAGGCTGCCTGTGCATTACAGCTGCTAAAGGTACATTGACTACCCTGCACTAAGGAGGGGATTGATAAGAACTTCTGATTCAACCTCACTCCCTCTACATCTGTGTGGCACAAAATGTTGGAGGATTGGCCGTACTGAATTGCCCGTAGTATCCAGGGATGTGCAGCCTAGCTGGATTAGCCATGGTAATGGGAATAGGGTGAGATACACATGGAGGGTCGCTTCAGACTTGATGGGCAGAATGGTCTCTTTCTGCACTGTAGAGATTCTATGAAAATTGGATCTTTTAGGATGTTAAAATGGTGATTTGATCTTGTAAGACAGCCTGAGTATGTTAAGTTCAGAATCAGATATAAAAGAATGGCAGGTTTCTGGTCAATATGCCAAGTTTATCAAGTGAGTGACTGAGAGGCATTGACCAGAGAAGATCCTTGGTCTGTTCTGGGTTAGACAACCTTACTTTGTCCAGCAGTATGGATGTTATAGTTTGTGTCAGCCAATTTAAGAAGGGAAAGTCCAAGTGCTAAGAACTAGGAGCAGCAATGGGCAATTTAGTTCCTCAAGCCTGCCTGTCTGCCCCTTAATACCCTCTTCATGAACTTATCTGCCCATACCTCATAGTCCTTCAACACATTACTAATTACAGATCTATCCAATTTTCTCCGCACTCTGGGGGAGTGAATTCCACAAATTGCCAATCCTTTGAGAGAAGTAATTATAGAACATAGAACATTAGAACATTACAGCGCAGTACAGGCCCTTCAGCCCTCGATGTTGAGCCGACATGTCATACCAATCTGAAGCCCATCTAACCTACACTATTCCAATGCTTGTCCAATGATGACTTAAATGTACTTAAAGTTGGCAAATCTACTACCGTTGCAGGCAAAGCATTCCATACCCTTACTACTCTCTGAGTAAAGAAACTACCTCTGACATCCGTCCTATATCTATCACCCCTCAATTTCAAGTCCTGAACTACTCACTGCATACCTGATGGTAAACCCAGGTCCTCATGAAAGGCCAGGTTATGGAAGGTTAAGACTGGCGGCACGGTGGCACAGTGGTTAGCACTGCTGCCTCACAGCTCCAGAGACCCGGGTTCAATTTCAACCTCAGGCAACTGTCTGTGTGGAGTTTACACATTCTCCCCGTGACTGCATGGGTTTCCTCTGGGTGCTCCGGTTTCCTCCCACAGTCCAAAAACGTGCAGGTTAGGTGAATTGGCCATGCTAAATTGCCCCTAGTGTTATGTGAAGGGGTAAATGTAGGGGAATGGGAATGGGTGGGTTGCTCTTCAGAGGGTCGGTGTGGACTTGTTGGGCCGAAGGGCCTGTTTCCACACTGCAAGTAATCTAAAAAAAAATGAGTGACTGTTGCACCATTAAATCTGCTGGTTTTTGGTGAAAATAGATTTTTCATTGTAACATTGCAATTTGTGTGAGCATGCTGACTACAAATTAGGTAATATGTTTCCTACATTACAACAATGACTAACAGCATTATTATTGGTACATGAAAGATGTTATAACTTGTTAAAACCTGCGCATTTCTTTTGTTTAAAAAATTGACTTTATTGAACTTCTAAAGTAGCTGCCACTAACCACAGAGCGTCACATTCTCCAAAGATCCAGAAGCTTCTAAAAGTAGATTGTAGGTGGACCTAGCTGGACAGATCACCCCTGTGGAATGATTTGCTTGCTTTCATGTGGAAATGCCGCAAAGCAGCAAAACAAAGAGGTTGAGTCTCTAAGCCTGGCTCAGTAACAGGAGAAACATCTCAAATTTCATTCTCTGTACAGTGGTGTTGAAAACAACTAGCCCTCACTCAATAAGTATTAACAATGGATCTAACCAAGGCTGAAGAAACTCCATCATTAACTTAAATAACTCATTAATGGCCATCTATTGCTCATTAATAACATTTGATGACCAGAGTCACATGATTGCAATTTTAAAAAATATTTGCAGAGCTTTAATCACATGTTCTGAAACGTTGGCATAGCTTGGTACCAACAGGTAAAAAAGCAATAGACTCCAGGTTACCAGCAATACCTGCCTGAAAGGCAGAGACCTGTTTCTCAAGGATCTTGAACTCACCTTGAAAATGAAACCTATTTCTCCATCTACCACACTTACACAGATTTGCCATCTCATGTCAGTTTCTTATCCCACCTCTGAAGGAACTCTTCAATTCATGACTCAAGCTGCTTGCATTCTGATCTTCAAGTGAACTGCTAATCATACTTTGTAATTTTTATATCCATAGACATAACACACCTTTCTTTTAAATATATGTTTGCGTGTGTTTGTTCAGCCAAATTCACAGCAGACCTGGGAGGAACCAGTGTGGGTGAGCTCACAGCACAGGAACAGATAAAAGCATAGTTTTTAATGTGTAACCTTGATGTAAGTCTACGGTAGTGAGTAGAGTGGGTTCTTTCTTGAATATATGTTTTATTAAGCTCTGACTCTTGATAAGTTTTAAAAATATAAACCATGAGTACTAAATTAGCCTGAAGCACTGTTTTGTGGAGCAAAAAGATGGTGTTATTTTCTGAGTCTGTAGATTGTGAAGGAGCAAAGACAGCCTTGAGTAGAGTGATATGCTCTTCCTGTCAGATGTGGGAGTTTAGGGAGAGTTTCCATGTTACTGATGATTATGTCTGCAGGAAATGTCTTTGGTTACAAATCCTATCATATCGCATGGACCAGGTGGAGCACCAGTTAGCGACAATGAGGAATTTGCAGGAGCCAGGGGGTGTGATGGGTGACAGTTATAGGAAGTTAGAAAAGAAACAGTCAGGTAGATGGATTAACTCCAGGAAAGGTAAGAGAGATAGGCAGGTAGTGCAGGAGTCTTCTGTAGCTATGCCCATTTCAAACAAGTATGCTGTTTTAGAAAATATAGGGGGTGATGGACTCTCAGGGGAATGCAGCACAAACAGCCAGGTTTCTGGTACCGAGACTGGCTCTACTGTAATGAGGGGTACGTCGGGCTCAGAGCAATTGATTGTGATAGGGGACTCTTTAGTCAGAGGCACAGACAGACATATGTTTCTGTAGCTAGCAGCATAAAATCAGAGTGGTGTGTTACCTCCCTGGTGCCAGGATCGAGGATGTCTCAGAGAGGATCAGAATGTTCTCAAGGGGGAGAGGGACCTGCAGGGAGATCATTGTACCCATTGGAACTAATGAACTAATGACATAGGAAGGGGAAGGATGAGATTCTGAAGGGGAAAATGTAGAAAGTTGAGCAGGAATTTAAAAAGGAGGTCCTCAGGAGTAATAATATCTGGATTACGTCTGGTGCTATGAGACAATGAGTGTAGGAATAGGAGGATAGAGCTGATGAACGCATGGCTGAGAAACTGGTGTATGGGAGAAGGCTTCACATTTTTGGAACATTGAAATCTCTTCTGAGGTAGAATTGACTTGTACAAGAAAGATGGATTGCACCTGAATTGGAAGGGGACTCATATACTGGCTGGGAGATTTGCTAGAGCTGCATGGATTTAAATTAGTAAAGTGGGGGTGTGAGACCCAGGGTGATAGTGAGAAAAGAGATCAATCTGAGACTGGTACAGTTGGAAAAAGGTGCGAATCAAACAGACAGGGCAGGCAGGGACAAAACAGAGAACAAGGTAGGACTGATAAATTAAACTGCATTTACTTCAATGTAAGAGGCCTGATCAGGGAAGGCAGATGAACTCAGGGCATGGTTAGGAACATGGGACTGGAATATCATAGCAATTACAGAAACATGGCTCAGGGATGGACAGGATTGGCAGCTTAATGTTCCAGGACGTTTTTGTTATAAATGCTACAAGGAGGATAGAAAGGGAGGCAAGAGAGGAGGGGGAGTGGCACTTTTGATAAGGAATAGCATTACAGCTGTACTGAGGGAGGATATTCCCAGAAATACATCCAGGGAAGTTATTTGGATGGAACTGAGAAATAAGAAAGGGATGATCATCTTATTGGGACTGTATTATAGACACCCCCAATAGTCAGAGGGAAATTGAGAAACAAATTTGTGAGGAGATTTCAGTTATCTGTAAGAATAATAGTCGGGGATTTTACTTTCAAAACATAGACTGGGATTGCCACAGTGTTAAGGGTTTAGATGCAGAGGAATTTGTTAAGTGTGTACAAAATATGTTTCTGATTCAGTATGTGGATATACCAAATAAAGAAGGTGCAAAACTTGACCTACTCTTGGGAAATAAGGCAGGGCAGGTGACTGAGGTGTCAGTGGGGGAGCATAATTGTATTAGTTTTAAAATAGTGATGGAAAAGCATAGACCAGATCGAAAATTTGAAGTTCTAAATTGGAGAAAGGCTAATTTTGACAGTATTAGGCAAGAACTTTCAAAAGTTGACTGGGGACAGATGTTTGCAGTTAAAGGGACGGCTGGAATATGGGAAACCTTCAAAAATTAGAGTACGAGAGTCTAGAGACAGTATGTTTCTGTTAGGGTGGAAGGGAAATCTGGTAGGTATAGGGAATGTTGGATGAATAAAGAAATTGAGGGTTTGCCTGAGATAAAGAAGGAAGCATGTGTCAGATATAGACAGGATAGATCGAGTGAATCCTTAGAAGAGTATAAAGGCAGTAGGAGTATACTTAAGAGGGAAATCAAGAGGGCAAAAAGGGGACATGAGATAGCTTTGGCAAATAGGGTTAAGGAGAATCCAAAGGGATCTTATAAACACATTAAGGACAGAAGGGTAACTGGGGAGAGAATAGGGCCCCTCAAAGATCAGCAAGACAGCCGATGTGTAGAGCTGCAGGAGATGGGGGGGATACTAAACGAATATTTTGCATTAGTGTTTACTGTGGAGAAGGACATAGAAGTTATAAAATGTGGCGAAATAGATGGTGACATCCTGAAAAATGTCCATATTACAGAGGAGGAAGTGCTGGAGCTCTTGAAGCACATAAAAGTGGATAAATCCCCATGACCTGATCAGGGGTACCTGAGAGCTCAGTGGGAAGCTAGGGAAGTGATTGCTGGTCCCTTTGCTAAGATATTTGCATCATCCATAGTCACAGGTGAGGTGCCGGAAGACTGGAGGTTGGCTAAAGTGGTGCCACTATTTCAGAAAAATGATAAGGAAAAGCCAGGGAACTATAGACTGGTGAGCCCAACATTGGTGGTGGGCAAGTTGTTGGAGGGAATCCTGAGGGACAGGATGTACATGTATTTGGAAAGGCAAGGACTGATTAGGAATAGTCAACATGACTTTGTGCATGTGAAATCATGTCTCATGTACTTGATTGAGTTTTTTGAAGAAACAGCCAAGTGGATCGATGAGGGCAGAGTGTATATATGATCTATATGGACTTCAGTAAGGCATTCGACAAGGTTCCCTATGGGAGACTGGTTAGCAAGGTTAGATCTCATGAAACACAGGGAGAACTGGCTAATTTGGTACAGAACTGACTCAAAGGTAGAAGACAAAGAGTGGTGATGGAAGGTTACTTTTCCGACTGGAGGCTGTAACCAGTGATGTATCACAAGGATCGTAAATGATTTGGATGTGAACGTAGGAGGTATATTTAGTACGTTTGCAGATGACACCAAAATTGGAGGTGTAGTGGACAGCAAAGAAGGTTACCTCAGAATACAATGGGATCTTGATCAAATGGGCCAGTGGGCTGAGAAGTGGCAGATGGAGTTTAATTTAGATAAATGTGAGGTACTGCATTTTGGAAAGGCAAATCAGAGCAGGACTTATACACTTAAAGAGATCTTGGAGTGCAAGTTCATAGTTCTTTGAAAGTGGAGTTGTGGTAGATAGGATAGTGAAGAACATGTTGGTATGCTTTCCTTTATTGGTCAGAGCATTAAGTATCGGAGTTGGGAGGTCATGCTGTGGCTGTACAGGACATTGGTTAGGCCACTTTTGGAATATTGCATG
>NC_057735.1:47132015-47134777 GCF_004010195.1 Chiloscyllium plagiosum
GAATATGAATAGGAAGGGTTTGGAGGGATATGGACCAAGTGCTGGCAAATGGGACTAGATTAATTTACGATATCTGGTTGGCATGGGCGAGTTGGACCGGCGAGTCTGTTTCCATGATGTAAATCTCTATGACTTTATTCAATTTGATTTTAAATAATATTCCTGTTTTGAATCTGAGAGAATCTGTTGTGTGTCATTTTAGAATTAACTTCGCACAAACGGAGCTTTGTGAAAAATGCCGCAGTCTTTTGAAAGTTGAATCACCCTGACTAGAGGCAAGGGGAATAAAAAGATACAGTTTTTCACTCTCCCGAGACGTAACACTACATTTCAAAAGGAATTCACGGAGTGTAAGTCTCGTTCAGATACCCAGTTATCATAAAAAAAATGCTTGATAAATGTGAATTCGTCCTCCTTTTATATTTATACTGTTGTCTTTGATCCAGTAAGCTCTGTCGTAGAAACACACATTTATGGTCAACCATCAGGTTTGTGTGATTATTAAACACTCGTAGTGCTATATTCCAGGCATAGACCAAAACACCCAGAACTGTGAACAATAACAAATTGATAATGCAGTAAGATATGCAAATAATATACTATTGAAACACATTTGTTTGGCAGCATTCCAACTCAGAAGAAACAAATATTAACATAGCAATTTAACAAAACAAATCTTACAAACCTACTTAGGGATCAAATTAATAGATACATTTTCTCAGGAAAGACAGGAATTGCACATGTCGAAATTAGATTAGATTACTTACAGTGTGGAAACAGGCCCTTCGGCCCAACAAGTCCACACCGACCCGCCGAAGCGTATACCACCCAGACCCATACTCCTACATTTACCTCTTCATCTAACACTACGGACAATTTAGCATGGTCAATTCACCTAAACTGCACATTTTTGGATCGTGGGAGGAAACCGGAGCACCCGGAGGAAACCCACGCAGACACGGGGAGAATGTGCAAACTCCACACAGAGAGTCGCCTGAGGCGGGAATTGAACCCGGGTCTCTGGCGCTGTGAGGCAGCAGTGCTAACCACTGTGCCTCCGTGTCTTGAGATAGGAGCAATAGATGATGTTGCTGAGTGTTATTTTTATTTGTTTATATGAGGTGGACATTGCTGGCTCGGTCAGCATTTATTGTCCATCCCAACACTACACGTGAAGAGGTAATGTTGAGCTGTTTTCTTAAACTGCTGTAGTCCTTGAGGTACAGGTATAACCCCAGTGCTGTTAGGATTAGTGCTCTAAGCTTTTGACCCAATGACAATGAACAATAGTGATACGTTCCAAGTCTGGAAGGTGTGTGACTTGGAGAGAAAGTGCAGGTGGCAGCATTTCCTTGCATCTGCTGTCAACATCCTTCCAGTTGGTAGGCGACACAAATTTATGGAAAAAGGAGTCTTGGTGAATTCATAAAATCTGTGGAAACAGGTCCTTCGGCCCAAACTGACCCTCCAAAGAGTAACCCATCCAGACCCATTCCCCTACATTTACCCCTGACTAATGTACCTAGCCTACGTATCCCTATACACTATGGTTAATTTAGCACAGCCAATTCACCTCATCTGCATATCTTTGGATTGTGCGAGGAAACCAGACCACCCAACAGAAATCCACACAGACACAGGGAGAACGTGCAAACTCCACACAGACAGTTGCCCGAGGCTAGAATTGAACCTGGGTCCCTGGCACTGTGAGGCAGCAGTGCTAACAACTGAGCTACCGTGCCACTCAATTACTGCAGTGCTTCTTGCAAGGGTCCATACATCTACCACTGTGGTGAAGGGGCTGGACGCTGAAGGTGATTTTTGGGGTCCCAGTCAAACGGGCTGCTTTGTCCTGGATGGTGTCAAGCATTTTGAGTGTTGTTGCACTCACTCAGACAAGTGGGGAGTATTCGATCACATTTCCGACTTTGCCTTGCAGATGGTAAGCAGGCTTTTGGGATTCAGGAGGTGAGTTACTCACCACAGTGCTCCTAGTCTCTGATCTGCTCTTATTGAAAGTGGAGGGAATTCAGTTTGGCAATGCCATTGAATATCAAGTGATAATGGTTAGATTCTTGCTAGTTGGAGATGATCAATGTCTGTCATTTGTGTGATGCAAATGCTACTTGCTACTTGTCAGCCCAAGCCTGGCTATTGTCCAGATCTTGCTACATTTGAACATGGGCTGCTTCAGTATCTGAGGAGTCACCACTGGGGCTGAGCAATCATTGGTGAAACATCCCCATGTCTGACCTCATAATGAAGAGTGAGATTCTGGTAAAGACCAAAAATACAGGTGTCCAATACCCATACAAGAAACAGGCAACACATCCTTCGCATCTGCAAATAAGAGAATGATTGAGTCCTAAACTGCAAGATTAGCTTGTCCCAAGGCAGTTGGTGCCTGGATTGTTCTCTCTGTGCCCTGTGTGCCCCAGTACTGGGCATGCCCATAGTCCTAACTGCATTGTGCTTGCTGACTTCATTCTTTTCTGCTATACATTGCCAGCCAGTTGTGTGTGGCTGGAAATTGATCGAGAATGGACATTAGCTTTGTGTACATTGTTGGCTGTCGTCCCTGATGTACATCACATTTCAGTCCTGTCCATGTACCACCCAATATGTCCCATTGCTTCACCCTTCATCTGTCCCGAATATATTCCTGTGCTAAAATACCAGGAAACTAGCCAAGGTGAAGCTGGGTTTGCCTCACAGCATGTTTTTCTTTTGTCAATATCAGGTTTGTAATTTTCTTTTTGTAA
>NC_057735.1:47136213-47138788 GCF_004010195.1 Chiloscyllium plagiosum
TCCCATTCCCCTAGCCAAGCTGATGCAGTACATTACAATACTGGCATCAATGCGACAATGTGGAAAACTTCCCAGGTATCCCTTACATAAAAAGCAGGATAAACCATCCCAGCCAGTTACTACAATCCACTGTCGATCATCAGTAAAGTGATGGAAGGTGTCATCAATGCTGCAATCAAGCAGCATCTGCTCAGCAATAACCTGCTCAGTGACACCCAGTTTGGGTTCTGCCAGGGCCTCAGCTCCTCACCTCATCACAGCCTTGGTTCAAAGATGGACAAAAGAACTGAATTCCAGAGGGGAGGAGAGAGTGATGGTCTTTGACATCACAGCTGCATTTGACCAAGTGTGGCAACAAGGAACCATGGCAAAAATGGAATCAATGGGTATCGGGGGCAAACTCTCCGCTGGTTAGAGCCATACCTGGCACATAGGAAGATGGCTGTGGTTGTTGGAGGTCAGTTATCTCAATGCTAGGACATCTCTGCAAGAGTTCCTTTGGGTAGTATCCTAAGTCCAAACATCTTCAGCTACTTTATCAATGACATTCTCTTGATCATTGGAAGTGGGGACGTTCACTGATGTTCAGCTCCCTTTGTGACGCGTCAGATACTGAAGCAGTCCATGTTCAAATGCAACAAGATGTGGACAACATCCAGGCTTGGGCTGACAAGTGATATGTAACATTTGTGCCACACAACTGCCAGGTAATGATCATCACCAATAAGAAGCAATCTAATCACTATCCCTTGACAGTCAATGATGTTATTATCTCTGAATACCCCACTGCAAGCATCCTGAGCAATACCATTGATTAGAAACTCAACTGGACTCAACTAATAAACACAGTGGTGACGAGAGCAGGTCAAAGTTAGCAATATTGTGGTGAGCAACTCACCTCCTGACTCCCCAAGCCTATCCATCATCTACAAGGTACAAGTCAGGAATAAAGTTAAAAATCACACAACACTAGCTAATGCTTCCAATTAAACCTGTTGGACTATAACCTGGTGTTCTGTGATTTTTAACTTTTGTCCACCCCAGTCCAACACCGGCATCTCCAAATCACAAGTCAGGAATGTGATGGAATACTCCCCACTTGCCTGGTTTCAATAACACTCAAAAGGCTTGACACCACCCTGGACAAAGCAGCCCTCTTGATTGACACCACATCCACAAGCATCCACTCCTTCCACCACTGATACTCAGTCCCAGCAGTGTGTAATATCTACAAGATGCACTGCAGAAATTGACCAAAGGTCCTCAGACAGCACCTTCCAAACCCACGACCACTTCCACCTAGAAAGACAAGGGCAGCAGATACATGGAAACACCACCACCTTCACGTTCCTCTCCAAGCCACTCACCATCCTGACTTGGAAATATATCGACATTCCTTCACTGTCGCTGGGTCAAAGTCATGGAATGCTCTCCCTGATGGTATTGTGGGTCAGGTGGACTGCAGCGGTTCAAGAAGGCAGCTCACTATCACCTTCTCAAGGGCAACTAGGGATGGGTAATAGCCAGACAGTGATGTTCACATCTCAACTGCTAAATAAAAAAACATCACTGGGGAATTTAATTACACTGAAACATAATCCCCAAGTATTTAAATTCGGAAGTTCGTAGCTGTCTTCTTAGTAAAAGTTGCAAACACACTTTCCAGAATACTGATGAGAATCAGATCAAAACACAAGAAAAAATATACAGAATAAGGAATATGAAGTAATACATGGGACTAGAAGACAACAACTCCCCTGAACACATTAGTCTAAAACCAATAGTTGGCTGTAGAGTTCATGGATGCATTGCTTTGGATCTTGATAGTAAGGCACTTAGAACATTATAATACAATTGGGCAGAATCAATGAAAGGAATATGAACTCAGATGCTTTGGTGTCTGGATTATTGAAGACTGGGCTATGGTCCAAGGTGTATATTAGGACTCCAGGGAGAGCAAAGTGGAAAACAAGGTGTTCAGTCCTTAGGCTTTACACCATCGAGGTCTCAATATTGAATCCCAGAACTTCCGAAATGTGATACTTTTTCCCTGTTCTTCTAATATTCTTCCCCATTTCCTCTGGCCTTGTCTGGTTTGTGTCTCATTTACTTGGCTGTCTATGGACAGGACACATTCGCAGCCTTTCACACCTGAATTTACATCTGCTGTACCTCTCTCTTTCTGTCTCAACACCGTGAGCAGCCCCTTTGCCTTCTGCACTGAACCTTTACAGCATCTAGTCCCCTCACACCTCCTCTTCCTTAGTCCAAAACGCTTCAAAAAATAATTTTCCAACATTTTCCAGTTCTGAAAAAGAGTCATACTGACCTCAAAATGTTAATTATGTTTCTCTCTCAAGAGATGCTATCAGACTTGCTGAGTTTCTCTGTGATTGACAAATCAAGTTGGAAATATCGAGGTAAGGAATTTATAGTAGCCTTTATGAAAAAGGACTTGTGAGTATAAAGTTAAAGAAAAATGCAATATTTCAGGCTTTATGCAATAATATCTGGAGTACTATGAATAACGTTTCTCTCCTTAGCTAAGGAAGGATCTAAAAGCAAGATACAGGGT
>NC_057735.1:47139288-47145667 GCF_004010195.1 Chiloscyllium plagiosum
CAACGCCTCACATTGACTGCAACATTGCCCTATCAACTGTCTATCCTTCCTCACAGACTCTCTGCACACCGTCTCTGCCTGTTCACCAGATACCACATCCTCTGATCCATAGGTCTGATTCCTAACCCTCTGACAATCTGGTTTAAATCCTCACGAAGCAATCTAGCAAACCTCCCGCTCCGGATATTGGTACCTCTCTGGTTCAGGTGCAACCCTTCCTCCTTGTCCAGGTCCCCCTTCTCCAGAAGATATCCCAATGATGCACATATTTGAAGCCCTCCGTTCTACACTGGCTCTGCAGCCACGTGTTCAGCTGCACTCGCTCTCCATTCCTAAACTCACTAGCCTGTGGCATCGGAAGCAATCCTGAGATCACTACTCCTCTCATCCTGCCTTTAGCTTCCA
Source organism: Chiloscyllium plagiosum (assembly GCF_004010195.1). Taxonomy (NCBI): domain Eukaryota; kingdom Metazoa; phylum Chordata; class Chondrichthyes; order Orectolobiformes; family Hemiscylliidae; genus Chiloscyllium; species Chiloscyllium plagiosum. The sequence continues at coordinate 47,139,694 of NC_057735.1, forward strand.
ACCTAACTCCTTATATTCACTTTTCAGGTCCTCATCCCTTTTCCTAGCTACGCCATTGGCACCGATGTGTATCACAACTTCTGCTGCTCACCCTCCCCAGAATCCTGTAGACTTGATCCAAGCCATCCCTGACGCTGGCACCCGGGAGACACATACCATCTGGGAGTCTCATTCGCGACCACAGAGTCGCCTGTCTGTTCCTATAACCATTGAATCTCCTTTCACGGTCACTCTCCTATTCCCCCCCAATCCCGTGGTAGGTCTCTCTCACAACAGTATCCAAAGCTTTATCTTATTATTGTGGGAAACGTCCATAGTGGATCCCTGCACTTTCTGCCTAATTCCTTTCCCTCTCCTGACAGTCACCCAGCTATCTTTATCCTGTAACTTAGGTGTGACTACCTCCCTATAACTCCTCTCTATCTTCCCTTCAGCCTCCCGATTGATCCAAAGTTCATCCAACTCCAGCTCCAGTTCCCTAACGCAGTCTGTGAGGAGCTGGAGTTGGGTGCACTTTTCACAGGTGAAGTCAACAGAGACATGAGTGGTGACCCTTACCTCCCACATCCTGCAAGAGGAGCATGTAACTGTCCTAGCTTCCATACCCTCTGCTCTAAATCGCCAAATGACTTTTAAAAAAACCTTACCAACTTCACACAGAGTCCTTTTCTTGGTTAGAGGAGGAGGATGGGTAGGGGACACTACATGTGTAGTGTTTTGGGTTTAGCCATTGCCTGAATATATTATGATTTGGAGATGCTGGTGTTGGACTGGGGTGTACAAAGTTAAAAATCACACAACACCAGGTTATATCCAATAGGTTTAATTGGAAGCACACTAGCTTTTGGAGCGACGCTCCTTCATCAGGTGATAGTGGAGGTCTCAATCCTAACACAGAATATATAGCAAAAATTTACAGTGTGATGTAACTGAAATTATACATTGAAAAATTGATTGTCTGTTTAGCCTTTCATCTGTTAGAATACAGTGATAGTTTCACTTCTTTCATGTGTAAATCACAAAACCATTTTTAAAAAGTTGCATTCTCGGGTTAGCTGTTAACAATGTAGCTTGGCCTGCTCTGTGCATCTTCTCTTCATTTTCCACTCCTGCTCAATTCCAAAGGGAAGACCTGCAAGGACAATGCCCTGATTGGGAAGTCAGCTCATTAAACAAGAGCCTAACCATCAGTGAAACTAAATACTGCAGCATCAGCCAAACCACCTCCTGAAGACTATTGAATGTTTAGACGGGTATCACTCAAAAAGCAAATGTACCAGCAGCAAGAATACCTAACTCAGCAAAATTGTGCTGATGGACATCTTTTATGTTGTTTGACATTATGTTCTGTTATGTAAGACTAAGAGAAAGCATAGGCTGGATCTCTGCTCCTGAAAATAGCAGCATTAGTGTCATTACAGCATTGCACACTAACTGATCTGCCCACTCTACCAGCTGCCGATACACAAGTGGCATTTGTGCAAACCTCTTTATCCATTTGGCATCTGCTGCACATCTCATCAGATGTTGGTACTGTATGCATATTAGAAATGCTGGTTGTTATGCCCAGACCCCTGGCAAATTTCCCCAATTTATCAGAATTAGAATTAGTCTTCATTGTCACATGTACTCAAGAACAGGAGTACAGTGAGAAGTGTATATAGCCGTCATTCTCGGTACCACCTGAGGTACAAAGATACCAAGGTACAAAATCTTAGGTACAATGTAGAAAAACAAAGAAATAAGTTAGAAGTTCAGCCTAATAATCTTTCTTTAGCCATGGGCCTGCAGACACTCCTGCTGGGCTTTCCCCAGGAGGGCATCCACTCCCCGTGCTGGACTTGATCTCCTCTGCACTGCCATCTCGCTGCCAACTGCCAGAGTCCCACTCATCAGCCACCTCACCACCGAATGCCATCCGGGATCACCACCGCTGACCCCCATCCGGACTCACCACCGCTTCACTGCCGAATGCCACCTGGGAATCACCAGCTACCTCACCACCGACTGCTCTGGACCTCAACAATGCTGCACTGCTCCTGAGTGCTAGAGATCTGATTGGCTTACCAGCCACCTCATTACTGAGAGCTGAAGTCTCACTCCATCACCTCCCGGGCAAGTAAGCTTTACAAAAAGCGAAGAAAGAGAAAAGGCAATGCCATCCAGGCTCTCAAAACCAATCACAACATTGTCATCAAACCAGCAGATAAAGGAGAAGCCATTGTCATTCAGAATAGAACAGATTACTGCAAGGAAGTGTACAGACAACTGAACAACCAGGAACACTACAGGCAACTACCAGCTGATCCGACCAAAGAACACACCCGAGAATTAAACACACTGATCAGATCTTTGGATCCAGTCCTTCAGAGTTCCCTACGTGCCCTCATCCCACCTGCTTCTCGTGTAGGCGACTTCTACTGCCTTCCAAAGGTACACAAAGCCAACACACCACGACGTCCCATCGTGTTGGGCAATGGGACCCTATGTGAGAATCTCTCCGGCTATGTGAAAGGCATCTTGAAACTTATTGTACAGGGGATCTCCAGCTTCTGTCGCGACTTTACCGATTTCTTAAAGAAACTCAGCGCCCACAGACCAGTCGAACCGGGAACATTCCTCGACACAATGGACGTTTCCGCACTCTACACCAGCATCCCCCACAATGATGGCATCGCGGCAACAGCCCTTAGTACTCAACACCAACAATTGCCAGTCTCCAAACACCATCCTACAACTCATCCGCCTTATCCTCGATCACAACGTCTTCACCTTTGACAACCAGTTCTTCATACACGGAACAGCCATGGGGACCAAATTTCCACCCCAATATGCCAACATTTTTATGCACAGGTTCGAACAAGATTTCTTCTCTATGCAGGATCTCCAACCAACATTGTACACCAGGTACATTGATGACATTTTCTTCCTCTGGACCCATGGTGAGGAGTCACTGATAAAACTACACAGTGACGTCAACAAGTTTCATCCCACCATCAAACTCATCATGGACTACTCTCGACTGTCTGTCTCATTCTTGGACACATGCGTCTCCATCAAGGATTCTACCGCAAACCCACAGACAACCTCACAATGCTACACTTCTCCAGCTTCCATCCAAAACATATTAAAACAGCCATCCCCTATAGACAAGCCTTACGCATACACTGGATCTGCTCAGATGAGGAGGAACGTGACGGACACCTGGAAGTACTCAAGGATGCCCTCACAAGAACGAGGTATGATGCTCAACTCATCGACCACCAGTTCCGACGTGCCACAGCAAGGAATCGTAATGACTTCCTCAGGAGACAGACACGTGCTGCAACTGACAGGGTACCCTTCATTGTTCAATACTTTCCAGGAGCTGAAAAATTACGTCATGGTCTTCGTGACCTGCAACACATTACCAATGAGGATGAGCACCTCGCCAGGACCTTCCTCACACCTCCACTATTTGCCTTTAAACAACCACTAAACCTCAAACAGATCGTTGTTCGTAGTAAGCTGTCCAGCTCTCAGGACAACTCCATACAACCCTGTCATGGTAGACGCTGCAAGACGTGTCAGAGTGTGGACATAGATACCACCATTACGCGTGGGGACACCTCCCACCTTGTACATAGCAGGTACTCATGTGACTCAGCCAACGTTATCTATCTTATACGTTGCAGGCAAGGATGCCCGGAGACATGGTACATTGGGGAAACCGAGCAAAGGCTACGATAACGGATGAATGGGCACCGCACAACAATCAACAGACAGGAGGGTTCCCTCCCAGTTGGGGAACACTTCCGTGGTCCAGGACATTCCCCTCGGACCTTCGGGTGACCATCCTCTAAGATGGACTTCGGGAGAGGGAGCAGAGAAAAGTGGCCGAGCAGAGGCTGATAGCTAAGTGCAGTACCCATAGAGAGGGCCTCAACTGGGACCTTGGGATCATGTCACTTTACAGGTGACCACCATTGCACTATACACACACACAGATACTCCTACACACACACACTCTCACACACACACTGGCACTCCTATACACACATACACATGGACACGCAGACACCCACACAAACCCTTACAGACAAACACAGTCCCACATTCACACATGCACCCCCTGAAGTTAGCAGTTTATTAGTGAGTTTATTAAAACGTGAGATGAATTAGTAATGCAACACACATACACACAGATTAAACTTAGAGGCAAGCGTAAAATTTATGAAGAAAGATAAATGGGTCAATCAGAATTATTCACAAACAGCATTAGGTGAAAATTATGGCCAATGCAGTGGAAGTTACCCATAGCACTGACATTGTTAGTCAAACAGTCGGTTTTATGATCCTTAATTTACAGGCTGAGATTCTGTCATCCTGATTCTATAACTTTGGTTGAATTCTAGGTGTCAGGTTTAAGTGGGAGTCCTTTAGTTGTCCTATTTCCTTTTGTTTGGCTGTTAGCTAGCTGAGCTCTAGCACTCAGGAGAGAGAGAGAGAGACTGTCTTTACCCACAAGGTAGGGGTAACTACAGTACAGCTTTTCATTTGTAACCTTTACCGCCTGCTGGCACTCAAATTCAGGCTGGTATGGACTAGATTATTCACTCCAACTTCCACAATTGAGTTGAAACTGGCTTTTTAATCTCTATCCTTCTGTGTTCTTCGAATGGAAAATTATATTTGGGGTTTGCAGTTTGGGGCATAATTTGCAGAGAGCCGGCGTGCTGTTTAGCAGCGTGGCGGGGGGCGGCATTATCTCTGTTATCTTTGTTGTTACATAAGGTCACAGTCCAGTCTGTTTTGAAATGCATCCTTCCCCCTTTGGAAGGGCAGTGGTTTGAAGACATAACATTCCAAGGCTTGGCCTCCCTCTCTCTCTATTCAGACAGCCACTTAATTTACATATGTAGCCAAGTTTGGCTGTATCAATCCTCGTATAAAAAACATGTAATGGAATTAGAAGTTGAAAACCTTCATTTTGCTTCTGGGGTTGTGACACAGGTAACCATACAGTTTTAAAAGCCAACCTTAGATCCCAGTGCATTTAGATCCTTGAATTTTTGCAGTGGTCCAGGATATGCACCCCCAGCATAACAAGGCTAACTTTCAGTAACCATAAATAGTTACCACAATAAATAGTTTCTTTGCCACATAGAAGGGAGTCAAGACAGACAGGGGAAGGAAAGACAAGAGGAAAGTTTTTAAATTCATTAATTTCAACTGTTAGAATTCAAATTGCAATGAGGTGTATTGGTCTGAAAACTCTACACAATAACAGCCAACTTTTCAAAGCTTCTGTTGACAATTGGGGTGTATGTGAAACACCATTTTGAGCAGCATAACCCTAGTGTGAAGTATTCATGTCAGGAGTGATGAGAGAGAAATTTCAAGGATAATGTGGAACAACATCACCAAGAAGCAGTTTGTGTGTTACAGGTTGCTGTACAGGTGTTTTAAAATGCAAGGTGACACCAGCAGCATTGATTCAATTCCTGTACCAGCTGAGATCACTATGAAGGCCCCACCTTCTCAACTTCACCATTCGTGTAGCCAATGGTCCACTGGGATGAAGGCAACTTTCATTTTCAGCGTTACTGGCTCCAGTGTAGTTTTCCAATGCTGTGTGTGCAGACACCACTATAATCGGGTACAGGAGAAGAATTTGACCCATTAAGCCTGCTCCTCCATTTAATGAGATGACATAGAGTCCAAAACTTTACCTATTACTTCAGTCTTACTGAAATTCGACACCAGGTTATTGTTCAACAGAGCCATAGAGTCATAGAGATGTACAACATGGAAACAGACCCTTCGGTCCAACCTGTCCATGCCGACCAGATATCCCAACCCAATCTAGTCCCACCTGCCAGTACGCGGCCCATATCCCTCCAAATCCTCCCTATTCATATACCCATCCAAATGCTTCTTAAATGTTGCAATTGTACCAGCCTCCACCACATCCTCTGGCAGCTCATTCCATACA
>NC_057735.1:47146020-47166442 GCF_004010195.1 Chiloscyllium plagiosum
GGTCTCTTTGTTCAGCAACACTCCCTAGGACCTTACCATTAAGTGTATAAGTCCTGCTAAGATTTGCTTTCCCAAAATTTAGCATCTCGCATTTATCTGAATTAAACTCCATCTGCCATTTCTCAGCCCATTGGCCCATCTGGTCCAGATGCTGTTGTAACCTGAGATAACCCTCTTCGCCGTCCATTACACCTCCAATTTTGGTGTCATTTGCAAACTTACTAAGTCTGGCTGCTCCAGCCACAAACTCCTCAGGAACATCAAAATCCTCAAGGCCAGCATGCACCACTATAGGACAGTCATCCACCATCTGAGCTGTGAACTCCAAGGAAAAGAAGACCTTCACTCGCATGGGTGCTATTTACAAATAGAATCTCACATTTGTCAGTATTTTGGCACGTTAAACTATCATTTGTCTGATCAACAGATATTTCAGATGCAGCTGCAAGAATGAAGCTATAGTGGCTACCGTTCCTCTGTGATGACAGGACCCTACCTGAAGCAGTAGTACTCTTTCCTGAACTATAATTTACATAATATGCTGTCATTGTTGAATGTTGGAGCATTAGAAGTTGAAAAGCCTTCAAGCAGTCGTTTACATTTTAACATTTATTGCCTCGCAGAAGTGAAGACCAAAAAAAAGCAGCATTTGCTTTTGAGAATAAACATGGGCTGCTTTTGGAGCAACAACTAATTTAAAGTCCATGAATCATGTCTTCATTCAATTCAGATTCATTGGAAGTGGGAGTCAATTAAATTCTGTCTGTTGTGTTGCTGTAACACTACCATGATAAAGATGATATCATGATGATTTCATGCCCTTACCTTCCTCCTTGAAACACTGTTATAGACAATAGACAATAGGTGCAGGAGTAGGCCATTCTGCCCTTTGAGCCTGCACCACCATTCAATATGATCATGGCTGATCATCCTGAATCAGTATCCAGTATCCTGTATCTCCATAACCCTTGATTCCACTATCCTTGAGAGCTCTACGCAACTCTTTCTTAAATGAATCCAGAGACTGGGCCTCCACTGCCCTCTGGGGCAGAGCATTCCACACACCCACCACTCTTTGGTGAAGAAGTTTCTCCTCATCTCTATCCTAAATGGTCTACCCCAAATATTTAAGCTGTGTCCTCTGGTTCGGCACTCACCCATCAGCGGAAACATGTTTTCTGCCTCTAGAGTGTCCAATCCTTTAATAATCTTATATGTTGCAACCAGATCCCCTCCCAGTCTTCTAAACTCAAGGGTATACAAGTCCAGTCACTCCAGTCTATCAGCATAAGCTGATACCACTCTCCCAGCTTGTCAGCATTCATCACTTCCTCTTTTTGCCTTCTCCAGTTGTGCAGAGCACAGTGAGCAAAGAATATGTGACACACTCTGTTTGACGTGCACCACAAAGCCCATGCCAGAGCAATCTAAACATCAGGCCCTCATCTGGAGAAGATTATCATCTGTGCTTGGTGGAGCAGCCTAACCCTGGTGAAAGTATAAACTGCACTGCATCTACACTCGGCCTCAACCAGGGGATTGTGTAATCACCATGTGCGATATAGGTAAAGTAGTGTTACTTCTGAAATCTTAATTACTCATGCAAGGTAAATGAACTCACACCAGTGTATAATTGTTTCAACTAAGAGCTGAGTTAACAAGAATGAAAACTATGTGAAGGAAATATATAATTGTTTTTGTATTAGCTAAAATGTGCATACAAGAATGAAATGTGCCTGTAAACAATGGTAGATGTTACAGACAAATAGATAAGGTGCTGTGAGGGGAGGGGGTGTAGGTTAAGCTAGATATGCCAGTACAAACAGTAGTTATAAGCATCTGTTTCCCACTTCTGCAAAAACAAAAACAAACCCCAATTAAAAGGTCATAATGCTCAGTATGGATGAGGAATGGGTAGAAATGTTACAAGTAAGGGAAACAGATGGTAGTGAAGGAGGAGAGACCTAACAATGGACCACAGCAGGATGTGGTGAAATGGCCATGAAAAACTTGTATTTGGATAAGGCTGGATAAGGAAGAGATAAACAATAGTAATGGGTGCTGGGTTTAGAGTGGTGGGAGGAGGGAAAGAGAAACGAATCCTATATAAGATATGTACTTGCTAAACTCTGTGTGTCTATTTCAGGCATCACAATTGCAAGCGTATAATAAACAATACTGTTGCTTCAGATCTTGTCTCGGACTGAAATTATTGAAGTGAATGAGTTCTATTTCCCACAACCATCAACCATGTTCAGAGAGGACTGCTACCATCTCCCAGCAGCTATTATTGTGTGGAATGGACCTTTCCAGCCCTTGAAAATAAGCAAGAGCCTAGGTGTTATCCATGATACAGGCAACTTCCAGGGAACCGAGCGCAGACCTCTAAGATATAGTTGTGATAATCATAGATGACGTGGAACCTTTTCCTATTCTAATAAATTTATCTGCATTATGATTTGGCTTTGGAACCTTTTCCTATTTTAATAAATTCATCAGGCTGCAGCATTGATTTCATCACAGGAAGACATAATGAAGCAATGTGATCTTGCAAAAACTGCATCCGCAACAGTCATGATCTATTTGTGTATTGAGGTATCAATTGGAGGCAGCTAATTACATAAAAATTAGCATTGCTCTTATAATGATGACTACTGGAATCGAATGGACACCTATCCCTTCAAAGATTATTCTAGTACAATTAGTAAGTTTTTAAAAAAAGCACATCTGCCTAACTTGAGTGCCGTTACAGGAGTTCTGATGACAAAGAACTTTGACCTAAATACCCACAATGAGAAACATTGTAGTGCATTATTGTCCAACAGATACTATAAGCAACCACATATTTTTCACTTCTTGGAAACTAGAAACTGAAATGAAAGTTAGACACATATATAGTGAAACACAAGAGAGTTTTTCAATTTCAAAATTAAGTGTTACATATTGTTGAGCATGATATTGTAATGCACATGAATTTATTAAAGTAAGGAAAGGTTCCACGTCATCTATGATCATCATGACCACATCTTAGAGGTCTGCACTAGGTGCCCTGGAAGTTGCTACATGTTTAAATTAAGGAAATTATACCTGACAACAGCCTTCTGATTGGTTGAGATGCAACATGTTCACAGCGCCAGGGACCCGAGTTTGATTCCAGCCTCGAGTCTGTGTGGAGTTTTCATATTCTCCCCAAGTCAGCGTGGGTATCCTCCGCATTTGGATGGGTATATGAACAGGAAGGGTTTGGAGGGATATGGGCCGGGTGCTGGCAGGTGGGACTAGTTTGGGTTGGGATATCTGGTCAGCATGGATAGGTTGGACCGAAGGGTCTATTTCCATGCTGTACATCTCTATGACTCGATGTGCAGGTTAGGTGAATTGGCCATACAAGATTGCCTGTAGTGTTCAGAGTTGCCTGTGGGATTGCTGTAGGTTAGGTGCATTAGTCAGGGATAAATGTAGAATAGGGGAATGGGCCTGGGTGGGATACTCTTCGAAGGGTCAATGTGAACCTGTTGGGCCAAATGGCCTGTTTCCACAATGTGAGATAGAATTGATTGCCATGCATTTGATTAGATTAGATTACTTACAGTGTGGAAACAGGCCCTTCGGCCCAACAAGTCCACACTGACCCGCCGAAGCGCAACCCACCCATACCCCTACATTTACCCCTTATTACCTAACACTAAGGGCAATTTAGCATGGCCAATTCACCTAACCTGCACATCTTTGGACTGTGGGAGGAAACCGGAGCACCCGGAGGAAACCCACGCAGACACGGGGAGAATGTGCAAATTCCACACAGACAGTCGCCTGAGTCGGGAATTGAACCCGGGTCTCTGGCGCTGTGAGGCAGCAGTGCTAACCACTGTGCCACCGTGCCATGTAGGGATTCTCTGATCCTAAGTTAAAAAGTTAAGCTAATGTCAGCAAATGCAGAAGAAACATCAGGAGCCTGCAGACTGAAAGTATCCCTCTCTGCGTTGGGAAATGACAGCAGTGTTAAAGCAGGGATTGATAGTTTCTGTGAGCCAAAAGAATTAAGATAGAATCATAGAAATGTACAGCAGAGAAACAGACCTTTCCGTCCAACTCATTCATATCGATCAGATATCCTAAATTAATCTGTTACCATTTGTCACCATTTGGCCCATATCCCTCTAAACCCTTTCTGAATAGGGATTTGGCACAAAGACGAGTATTTAGATTTGCCAAGACATCACTAAATGATGGAATGAGGTTGTGAAGCTAAATGACCTGTTGTTTCTTTGTAGTGTTGCATGTGCACGGTGTTCCTTCTATGTCGTGCACTTTCCTCATTGCTCTGCCAATTGCTTGTGAGTGGGTTATATCCTCGATAAATGTTGTTAGATATTTGCATTGATTTGAATACTGATGACTGTATCATCTTCACTGTTCAATAAAGAAATGTTAATATGGCTTGAATTAAATAGACACATTACCTGTCGCCATCGTCTTAATTGGTTGTTCAGGTTGGAAATAACTGGATAAATAAATCCCTGAGACTGGGACGAGCTGTATTTTTGATCTGCTTTTTAAATTATGAGACAGGGACATTACCAGGAGTTATTGAAGCTTTTTACCTTACAGTGTTTTTGTGATCCCACAGCATTTGTGAGGTACAGAAATGATGCACCAACTGCATTAGTTTGAATTGCTGCATTCAGTTCTCGTGTCTTTGGAATTTTTCATCAAATATTAGAATCAGCAGCAATTGAAACCTATCCTTTTTTTGAAGCTAAATGTTTCCATAACTGAGCCCACCTCATAACATCCAACTGGTTGTGACTAACTCAGCAAAAAGGGCATTTTCTTCTGTTCTCTTGCGTGTTATTAAATGGACCAGACATGGGAATTTAAATATCAGGGTCTTGTATGATTCCAGGTTCAGATTCGAATTAGGCCAATCAGTTTAAATTATCCTCTGAAAAATTCCAAACTCCAATCAAGTTTGAGTTTACTTTATTGACAATCTTAAAAGCCAATGACACAATCCAATGCTGTTGGGGGTATGAGACAGGGGAACAGGTGGTAGGAGAACTACCAAGCCACCAGCATCTGCAGACTGCCCAGAGAATAGCTCTCATAATGGTACTTTAACACATCCACTGGCTCCCCCTAATCATCTCCTACTAGTTACATCCTTGAAGAATTCCAGTAGTTTGTCAAGCATGGCTTCCCTTCTATAAATCCATACTGACTGTGTCTGGTTCTAAAATTGTTTTCTAAGTGCTCTGCTATAAAATCCTGTTAATAGACTCTCGCATCTTTCTGCTCTCAACATCAGACTCACTAGTCTATAATTCCCTGTTTTCTCTCGACCTCCCTTTTTAAACAGTGGGGTTACATTAGCTAAAGTCCCTGTGTTTGCAATCATTTCTGGTACATTATTCATGCCCTCCTTTGTGAAGACAGAAACAAACTATGATTGTAGTTCGTCAGCCACCTCTTTTTCCCCATTCTGAATTACCCGCTTTCTGGTTGTAAGGGGCTGACATTAATTTTCACCAATCTTTTTCTTTTCAAATACCGATATAATTCACATTTACAGTCAGTTCTTACATTCTCTGCAAGCTTACTCTCATCCTCTCTCCTTCTTACTCAATCCCTTGGTCCTCCTTTGCTTGTAAACCATTCCCAATCCTCAGGTTTATTGTTGTCACTTTCCAATCTGTATCTCTTTTTCATATCTCTAAGTTTCCTTGTAAACCATGATTTTATGACTGCTCTCTTTGCACTCTTGCGCCAGACCGGATTAAACAATTTTTGTTTATCACCCATTCACTCCTGAGTATTTGCCACTGCCTATCCACTGTCATTCCTTTCAGGAACATTTCCCAAACCATCATAGCCAACTCATACCCAGTATACCATCGTAGCTTCCCTTATGAAGATTCAGGACACGAGTCTCAGAACTAAATATCTCCACTGAGGAAGTTTGGGCTGAGGTTAGAAACAGGAAAGTAGAGGTCACCTGTTGAGAGTTTTTATAGGCCTCCAAATTGTTCCAGGGATGTAGAGGAAAGGATAGCAAAGATGATTCTCGACAGAAATGAGAGTAACAGGGTAGTTGTTATGGGGGACTTCGACTTCGCCAATATTGACTGGGAATACTATAGTTCAAGTAGTTCAATATGTGCAGGAGGGCTTTTTCACACAGTATGTAGACAGACCAACAAGGGGAGATGCCATACTGGATATGTTACTGGGGAATGAACCCGGCCAGGTGTTAGACTTGAAAGTAGGTGAGCACTTTGGCGATAGTGACCATAATTCGGTTATGTTTACAAAGGCAATGGGCAGGGATAGGTATATACTACAGGGAAAAAGGTATAACTTGGGAAAAGGCAATTATGATGTGATTAGGTAAGATTTAGGATGGGGAAGGAAACTGCAGGGGGTGGACACTCTTGAAATGTGGAGCTTCGGAGTATACTTAAGAGGGAAATCAGGAGGGCAAAAAGGGGACATGAGATAGCTTTGGCAAATAGGGTTAAGGGGAATCCAAAGGTTTTTTTCAAATAACTTAAGGAGAAAAGGATAACTAGGGAAAGAATAGGGCCGCTTAAAGACCAGCAAGGCAGCCTTTGTGTACAGCTGCAGGAGATGGGGGAGATATGAAACAAGTTTTTTGTATCAGTGTTTACTATGGAAAAGGACATGGAAGATATAGAATGTAGGGAACTATTACAGAGGAGGAAGTGCTGGATGTCTTGAAATGCATATAAGTGGATAAATCCCCACAACCTGATCAGGTGTACCCGAGATCTCTGTGGGAAGCTAGAGAAGTGATTGCTGGGCCTCTTGCTGAGATATTTGCATCATTGATAGTCACAGGTCAGCTGCTGGAAGATTGGTGGTTGGCTAATGTGGTGCCATAAGTTAAGAAAAGTGGTAAGGCCTAGCCAGGGAACTATAGACCAGTGAGCCTAACATCAGTGGTGGGCAACTTGTTGCAGGGAATCCTGAGGGACAGGATGTACATGTGTTTGGAAAGGCAAGGACTGATTAGAGATAGCCAACATGGCTTTGTGTATGGGAAATCATATTTCACAAAATTGATAGAGTTTTTTGAAGAAGTAACAAATCGGATTGATGAGGGCAGAGCGGTAGATGTGATCTATATGAACTTCAGCAAGGGATTCGACAAGGTACCCCATGCGAGACTGCTCAGCAATGTTAGATCTCATGGAATACAGGGAGAAATAGCCACTTGGATACACAACTGGCTCAAACGTAGAAGACAGAGGGTGGTGGTGGAGGGTAGTTTTTCAAACTGGAGGCCTGTGACCAGTGGTGTGCCGCAAGGATTGGTACTGGGTCCACTACTTTTCATCATTTATATAAATGATTTAGAAAGGAGCATTAAAGCTAGAGTTAGTAAGTTTACAGATGACACCAAAATTGGAGGTGTCGTGGACAGCAAAGAAGGTTACCTCAGACTACAACGAGATCTTGATCAGATGGACCAATGGGTTGAGGAATGGCAGATGGAGTTTAATTTAGATAAATGTAAGGTGCTGCATTTTGGCAAAGCAAATCTTAGTAGGACTTATACACTTAATCATAAGGTCCTAGAGTGTGTTGCTGAACACAGAGACCTTGGAATGCAGGTTCATAGCTCCTTCAAAATACAGTCACATGCAGTTAGGATAGTGGAGAAGACATTTGCTATGCTTTCCTTTATTGGTGAGAGTATTGAGTACAGGTGTTGGGAGGTCATATTGCGGCTGTACAGGACATTGGTTAGGCCACTTTTAGAATATTGTGTGCAATTCTGGTCTCCTTCCTATTGCAAGGATTTTGTGAAAATTGAAAGGGTTCAGAAAAGACTTATACGGATTTTGCCAGTGTTGGAGGATTTGAGCGATAGGGAGAGGTTGAATAGGCTGGGGCTGTTTTCTCTGGAGCTTCAGAGGCTGAGGAGTGACTTTATCGAAGTTTATATAATCATGAGGGGCATGGATAGGATAAATAGACAAAGTCTTTTCCCTGGTGTAGGTGAGTCCAGAACCAGAGCGCATAGGTTAAGGCGGGGAGGGGAAAGATATGAAAGAGACCTATGGGGTAACATTTTCCTGCAGAGGGTGGTGCGTGTGTGGAATGGGCTGCCAGAGGAAGTGGTGGAGGCTGGTACAATTAAAGCATTTAAAAGGCATCTGGATGGGTATATGAATAGAAAGGGTTTGGAGGGATATGAGCAGGGTGCTGGTAGGTGGGACTAGATTAGATTGGGATATCTGGTCGGCATGGATGAGTTGGACCGAAGGGTCTGTTTCCGTGCTGTGCATCTCTATGACTCTATAACAGCTACTGCGGGTCCTTGGTAAATATATACCTATCAGGCAGGAAGGTAATTGTTGAGAGTGGGAGCCATGGCTTATGAAAGAAGTTAAAGCTCTTGCCAAGAGAAAGAAGAAGGCTTATGTGAGGATGAGTGTGAAAGCTCACTGAGGGAGCTTGAGAGTTATAAGTTAGCCACAAATATCTAAAGTGAGGACTAAGATCAGCCAGGAGTAGACATGAGAAGTTGTTGGCTGATAGGATGAAGAAAAACCCTAATCAGAAATAAAAGAATGATTTGAGTAAGATTGGGGCCAATCAAAGATAGTACTGGGAAGTTTCAAAGGAATAATTTGATTAGGGATAGTCAACATGGTTGTGTGAAGGGTAGGTCGTGCCTCATGAACCTTATTGAGTTCTTCGAGAAGGTGATAAAACAGGTGGATGAAGGTAAAGTGGTTGATGTGGTGTAGAAGGACTTCAGTAAGACATTTGATAAGGTAGGTTATTGCACAAAATACAGAGTTTTGAGATTGAAGGTGATTTAGTGGTTTGGATCAGAAGTTGGATAGCTGAAAGAAGACAGAGGGTGGTGGTTGATGGGAAATGTTCATCCTGGAGCTCAGTAACCAGAGGTGCGCCACAACGATCTGTTTTGAGGCCTTTGCTGTTTGTTTTTTATAAATGATCTGGATGTGCGTAGAAGGATGTGTTAGTAAATTTGTAGATGACACTAATGTAGGCAGAGTTGTGGTTAGTCTGAATGATGTTGTGGATTACAGAGGGACATAGATAACATGCAAAGCTGGGCTGAGAAGTGGCAAATGGAGTTTAATGTGGAAAAGTGTGAAGTATTCACTTTGGAAGAAGTACGGAATGCAGGAATGCAGAGTATCAGGCTAATGGTAAAAGTCTTGGCAGTGTAGATGAACAGAGAGATCTCGGTGTCCTGGTGCATAGATCCCTGAAAGTTGCCACCCAGGTTGATAGGGTTGTTCAGAAGGCATTTAGGATGTTGGCGTTTATTGATAGGGGGATTGAGTTTTAGAGACATGAGGTCATGCTTCAGCTGTACGAAGACCCAAATGCAATTGATACTTCCACTATTCGATAAAAAATGAACTAAGTGAGGGCAATCCCACCACAGAATGACAGATGATACTGTCAAACATTAGATAAGCATTGTAAACATAGGCTAACTGAGCACCATCAGTCTGTTGTCTACTACAGACAGCTGGTCTCTAATCCACCCCAGTATAGGGTGTACAGTTGACAACCATTGATGCTATTGGCTTGGTGAATCGAAGGAATCTGGGCAGCACTATTTTGACATGACATTAAGCAAGCGAATGTTTAAATCCTACACATCTCATGAAGGATGCCTCAATTGTTATCAATGTAGAAGACACATACAGGTCCCTTATTCCCTGTAGGGGGCACCATGCAGCTCACTTTTCAACTCTAACTCCTCGTGCAAAGCCTAAAGACTGCGACCAATTTTTAAAAGACATTTCTTCCACATGATGTGGACATTACAGACAAGGTCAACGTTTGTCCCCTTAGAATCTTGTTTGTTTCAATAAGGCCACCTTTCATTCTTGTAAATCCCCAATGGATATAGGCTCAACATCTCTGCATAACAATGTCCCTCCATACATGGGAGCAACCTGGTGACCCTTCTCTGGATTGCATCCAATGCCCATATATCATCCCTTGGATAATGGGACCAAACCTTTTCACAGTGTTCCAGATTTGGTCTGACTAGTGCCTTATATAGCTTTAACAAGGCCTCCCTATTTTTATGCTCTGTTCCCTTTGAAATAAAAGCCAACGATTCCTACTGCCTTCCCTATTTCCTGCTGAACTTTATGCTAGCTTTTCTTTAAAATTATTTACACATGAGGACTCCTAAATCCCTCAGTGCTGCAGCTGTCTCATTCAAGTGACATTCAGCTCCTGCATCCTCACTTTGCCAAAGTACATTGTCTCACAATTTTCCACATTAAATTTCATCTGCCAAATGTTCGCCCAATCACTTAATCTGTCTATATCCCTCTACAGACTGTCGTCCTCACTATTTGCCTTCTCACCTGTGCACGTCATCTGCAAACATAATTACACTACATTCACTTTCCTATACATTATAAATAATTGTGGCCCCAGCACCAATCCTTGTAGCACTCCACTAGTCACAGGTTGCCATCCTGAAAATGTCCCTCTACTCAAACTCACTGTTTCTATTGGCCAGCCAATCCTCACTACCTCTAAGAACATGGGTTTTTATCTTATTAAGTAACCTCACGTGTAATTTATCGAATGTCTCCCAACAAAATGTGTATTACATGCACATTTCTGGAATAAAATCTTTAAATTATCAGAAAGTGATTGCCAGATTTAGCGCAGAACTCTAGTTCAATAAATTGTACTTAGGTACAATTTTACACAATAGGAGAACATAACTGAAAAGTAACTATCATCAGAGGTAACTGTCCTCATCCTTACCCACTCACCACCCCTCCCCCCAGAAATAAAGAACAAAGCATCTACAAGAATAAATCTAACAGAACAAGCACATTAGCTAACATTTCCCTCTCTAAAAATAGGCCATTTTCAGACCTGAAGCACTATGAAACATGCTCGTAGAAGTCTGTGTTCATCAACAGCTACCTTCAAGTTCATCTTCACATTTTAGTCTGGTTCTCCTCTCAGCACACATGAATTGGAAGGAGCTGTCAGTGTTAGCAATTCTACAAGTTTAACTCCTGGACTTATTCAAAAACTTACCAATGAAAGTTATGTTATTTAATACAATGCTGTCATAAAATATTCAGTGATTTACTGGGGGTATGGAGCCTTAACCAAGAATGTCCAAAGCCAACTTGTAGAAAGAAAACTGTTTCTGCTCTCACAACACATCTCAATGGATGTGAACATTTGTCATCTGAAAATGTTTTACCTGCTGCAGCTATTTATTGGGAGATTGCTCCTAAACACACATATAAAGCCACTTTTAAAGTGTTTCGAACCTATGTTTTGCAGCATAGGTTAGACACCCAAAATTTCCCAAAAAGAAGAGTGGGAATGGGGTGGCCATTTTGGGCTGATCCCAAAGGCCAAATCAGCATGTTGTGGATGCTTATCCTCAGAATTCACTGGAGTGTTTTTTTTTAAGATTACCTCATCCCAATCCATGTTTTTCTCTGATGATGCAGTCAGAGATTCTCTTCACAGTACCTGTCATGATTGGAGTGCTTTATTTCCCCTCCAACTCTATTTTGATTTAGTCCCTGCCCTCCCCTTCACACAGCTTTGCACATTGATGAAAAGGGCATTGCGTGTCACTGGCCACTCTGCTGACTCCTCTCTTCCTGGTGGTGGAAAATGAATAAAGTTTTGCTCATTTGTTGTTCTTCACTGTGTCTCATACTTACACACAAACATCATGGGTACTGGGGAAAATACAAGCACTACCGCTGTTAGGCGGTAGTGTGGGGGAGAAAAGAGAAGGAAGAAAAAAATATAACCAGGAGATTTAGAATCTCCTCAGTTTAGGTGACTGACTCTGTGCTGGCTGGCTGGCTCCAGTCAGTGTTTACTGTTGACCTGGGAAAATCAGGAAAGCCCTGAAAAAAAATAACTAGGAGAAGGGAGAAGTGGGGCACTGCAGGCAGTGGAGTGTTTTATTTCCCTCTCCAACTCTATTTTGATTTAATCCCTGCCCTTCCATTCACTGTTTGATCACGCAGCATTGCCCTTTGATGAGAAGGGCACTTTTTGTCACTGGCTACTCTGCTGTTTCCTTTCTTCCTGGTGGTGAACAATGAATAAAGATTTGTACAGCCGTTATCTTTCACTGTGTCTCACACCTGCACACACACAACATGAGTGCTGGGGACAAATAAGCACTATTGCAGTTAGGTGGTAGTGTGGGGGTAAGGAAAAAATATATATAACCGGGAGAAGGGAGAGGAGGGCACCGCGGGGAGTGGAGTCTTTTATTTCCCCCTCCCATTTTGTTTTAACCTAATCCCCACCCTCCCCTTCATCTTTGGTTTCATGTAAGCATTGCTCACTCTGGGCTTTGCTTGTCACTATTTCAGAAAAAAATATAACCAGAGGATTTAGAATCTCCTCAGTTGAGGGGACTGACTCGGAGCTGGCTGGCCACACCCAGTGTACATAAAGGGAAGACTTGGTGACGGGATACAAGCCTCTGTGCAATTATTTCAGCTCCATTTGTAACAGTACAGGCCATCATTTTTCCCTGCCCTTATTAAGGAATTGGTCTATGTTTTCACTTTTCTAATGGACTGTCATCTAGTCTATTTACCCGACTGATTACAAAAATATCTAAAATCACAAAAATCTTTCGATCTGAGTTTTCAAACAGATCCATCTTCACGGGAACTGCAAAATATAGCATGCAGTTGGCAATTGCTGCTTTGTAATTGTTTTAAGAGGTAAGGAGTTTACTAGTTTTAAACATAAAACTGACATTTTACTGAACATGTCATGCTTCTTTTGTGCACAAAGATAAATGGATCGAATTCCCTTTTAATTCTCAGTCCAATAGAAATCATTGACGAAGAATGGCAAGAGACCGACCTTTGATTACTCTTCTGGTGCCAGGCTTCCAGATCAGAGCTTCAATGAGTCAAATTGTGTTCACAAAACTGACTTCACTGGTTTGCATTGTGCCATGGCTTCAAGTACCCCTTCTTTTTCCATTTCATTGGATAAGTACACCCTCTAGTGTCCCCCGAGTATTTCACATTCGCACTGAAGGTCTCAGGAATGATCCCTGGGCTGCCCGTGCATTATAGCTGCTAAAGTTACATTGAGTACCTTCACTAAGGAGGGGATTGATAAGAACTCCTGATTCAATCTCACTCTCTCTACACAAAATATTGGTGGATAGGCCGTGCTGAATTGCCAGTAGTATCCAGGGATGTGCAGGCTAGCTGGATTAGCCTTGGTAATGGGGATAGAGTGAGATACTCTTGGAGGGTCGCTTCAGACTTGATGGGTGGAATGGTCTCTTCCTGCACTGTAGGGATTCTATGAAAATTGGATCTTTTAGGATGTTAAAATGGTGATTTGATCTTGTAAGACAGTCTGAGTATGTTAAGTTCAGAATCAGATATAAAAGAATGGCAGGTTTCTGGTCACTATGCCAAGTTTATCAAGTGAGTGATTGAGAGGCATTGACCAGAGTACATCCTTGGCCTGTTCTGGGTTAGACAACCTTACTTTGTCCAGCAGTATGGATGTTATAGTTTGTGTCAGCCAATTTAAGGAGGGAAAATCCACAAGCCTGCCTGCCCTTTAATACCCTCTTTATGAACTTGCCTGCCCACACCCCATAGTCCTTCAACACATTACAAATTACAAATCTGACCGACATCCGTCACACTCTGGGGGAGTGAATTCCACAGATTGCCAATCCTTTGAGAGAAGTAATTCCTCCTCATCTGGACTTTAAATCTCCCCTTTATCTTAAAACTATGGCCTCTCATTCCAGACATGCCCTGTATGAGAATATATCATTTCTACACCTACTTTGTCAATCCAGTTTAGTGTCTTATATCCCTTAATTAGATCTCCTCACATTCTTGTAAACTCCAAAGGGTGTAAATTTAAACTGCTCAATCTCTCTTCATAAGACAAACCCTCATCTCTGGAATCAATCAAGTGAACCTCCTCTGACCTGGAATGCAGTGCAACCACGTCCTTCCTCAGGTAAGGGGACCAGAACGTTACACAATATTCTGTGCACAATAGTGCAGTCTTGCTAAGATTTTGTATTGATGGAGCAATACTCTATTCCTTAAGCAATAAATGCCAAAATTCCATTTGCTTTCCTTCTTACCTGCAAAGTAGCTCACTGTGAATTATGGACAAGGGCACCCTCTGCACCTTTTTTTCCTCCCAGTTAGAATCATAGAATCTCCACAGTGCAGAAAGTGGTTATTCAGCCCATCAAGTTTACACCAACCCTCTCAGGAGCAATCCACCCAGAGTCATCCTCCCACCCTGTCCCTATAACCCCACAATTACCATGGCTAATCCATTAGCCTCTACACCTCTGGGACTGTGAGAGGAAACTGGAGCACTTGGAGGAAACCCACACAAATATGGGAAAGATGTGCAAACTCCACACTTCCAAGCGTGGAATTGAACCCAGGTCCCTGGCACTGTGAAGTGGCAGTGCTAACCACTGAAGCACCATGCCACCTCTGAGTGTCTCTCCATTTAGAAAATAAGTTACCTTTCTATCCACCTGACCAAAATGGACAACCTCACACTTAAGTTAAATTCATCTACCAAATTTTGGCCTATTCACCTAACCTATCCATATCGACTTTGTCTTAACTTTAGTTCTTCATTGCAGCTTATTTTTCCACCTATTTTGGAATTGTGTTTTTACTGGAGTAACTTCTATCTTTACATTCAAATCATGTAAGTAGGTTGTAAATAGTTGAAACCAGAGGATCAAACAAGTTACGTCTTGCCAGCAAAAAAAAAGTATCTATTTATTCTGACTCTCTGCTTTCTTTTGGTTCAACTGTAGCTTAATAGTATCCTTGCAGTGGGTCACAAGATTCTGGATTCAAGTTCCAATCCAAGACTTGAGATCCAAAATTAAGGCTTCCAGAGCAGTAATGAGTGACTGTTGCACCATTAAATCTGCTAGTTTTTGGTGAAAATAGATTTTTCATTGTAACATTGCAATTTGTGTGAGCATGCTGACTACAAATTAGGTAATATGTTTCCTACATTACAACAATGACTAACAGCACAATTATTGGTACATGAAAGATGTTATTACTTGTTAAAACCTGCGCATTTCTTTTGTTTGAAAAATTGAGTTTATTGAACTTCTAAAGCAGCTGCCACTAACCACAGAGCGTCACATTCTCCAAAGATCCAGAAGCTTCTAAAAGTAGATTGTAGGTGGACCCAGCTGGACAGATCACCCCTGTGGAATGGTTTGCTTGCTTTCATGTGGAAATGCCGCAAAGCAGCAAAACAAAGAGGTTGAGTCTCCAAGCCTGGCTCAGTAACAGGAGAAACATCTCAAATTTCATTCTCTGTACAGTGGTGTTGAAAACAACTATCCCTCACTCAATAAGTATTAACAATGGATCTAACCAAGGCTGGAGAAACTCCATCATTAACTTAAATAACTCATTAACGGCTATCTATTGCTCATTAATAATATTTGATGACCAGAGTCACATGATCGGTACTTTAAAAAAATTTTGCAGCGTTTTAATCACATGTTCTGAAACGTTGGCATAGCTTGGTGCCATCAGGCAAGAAAGCAATAGACTCCAGGTTACCAGCAATACCTGCCTGAAAGGCAGAGACCTGTTTCTCAAGGATCTTGAACTCACCTTGAAAATGAAACTAATTCTCCATCTACCACACTTACACAGATTTGTCATCTCATGTCGGTTTCTTATCCCACCTCTGAAGGGATTCTTCAATTCGTGACTCAAGCTGCTTGCATTCTGATCTTTCAGTGAACTGTTAATCATACTTTGTCATTTTTATATCCATAGACACAAAACTCCTTTCTTTTAATATATGCTTGTGTGTGTTCAGCCAAATTCACAGCAGACCTAGGAGGAACCAGTGTGGGTGAGCTCACAGCACAGGGACAGACAAATGCATAGTTTTTAATGTGTAACCTTGATGTAAGTCTACGGTAGTGACTACAGTGGGTTCTTTCTTGATAATATGTTTTATTGAGATCTGTCTCTTGATAAGTTTTAAAAATAAAACCATGAGTACTAAATTAGCCTGGAGCACTGTTTTGTGGAGCAAAAAGATGGTGTTATTTTCTGAGTCTGTGGATTGTGAAGGAGCAAAGACAGCCTTGAGTAGAGTGATGGGCTCTTCCTGTCAGATGTGGGAGTTTAGGGAGAGTTTCCATGTTACTGATGATTATGTCTTCAGGAAGTGTATTTGGTTACAAATCCTATCATATCGCATGGACCAGGTGGAGCACCAGTTAGAGGCAATGAGGAATTTTCAGGAGCCAGGGGGTGTGATGGATGGCAGTTATAGGAAGGTAGAAAAGTTGCAGAAACAGTCAGGTAAATGGATTAACTCCAGGAAAGGTAAGAGAGGTAGGCAGGTAGTGCAGGAGTCTTATGTAGCTATCCCCATTTAAAACAAGCATGCTATTTTGGAAAATGTAGGGAGTGGTGGACTCTCAGGGGAATGTAGCACAAACAGCCAAGTTTCTGGTACTGAGACTGGCTCTACTATAATAAGGGGTACGTTGGGCTCAGAGCAATCGATTGTGATAGGGGACTCTCTAGTCAGAGGCACAGGCAGACATATGTTTCTGTCGCTAGCAGCGAAAAATCAGAGTGGTGTGTTACCTCCTTGGTGCCAGGATCAAGGATGTCTCAGAGAGGGTCAGAATGTTCTCAAGGGGGAGAAGGACCTGCAGGAGGTCATTGTACATATTGGAATTAATGACATAGGAAGGGAAAAGGATGAGATTCTGAAGGGGAAAACGTAGAAAGTTAGGCAGGAATTTAAAAAGGAAGTCCTCAAGAGTAATATTATCTGGATTATGTCTGGTGCTATGAGATAATGAGTGTAGGAATAGGAGGAGAGAGCTGATGAATGCATGGCTGAGGAACTGATGTATGGGCGAAGGATTCACATTTTTGAATCATTGCAATCTCTTCTGGAGTAGAATTGACTTGTACAAGAAAGATGGATTGCACCTGAATTGGAAGGGGACTCATATACTGGCTGGGAGATTTGCTAGAGCTGCATGGATTTAAATTAGTAAAGTGGGGGTGTGAAACCTAGGGCGATAGTGAGAAAAGAGATCAATCTAAGACTGGTACAGTTGGAAAAAGGCACGAGTCAAACAGTCAGGGCAGGCAGGAACAAAGCAGAGAACAAGATAGGACTGATAAATTAAACTGCATTTACTTCAATGTAAGAGGCCTAACAGGGAAGGCAGATGGTTAGGAACATGGGACTGGGATATCATAGTAATTACAGAGACGTGGGTCAGGGATAGACAGGACTGGCAGCTTAATGTTTCAGGAAGGTTTTGTTATAAATGCTACAAGAAGGATAGAAAGGGGGGCAAGAGAGGAAGGGGAGTGGCATTTTCGATAAGGGATAGCATTACAGCTGTACTGAGGGAGGATATTCCCGGAAATACATCCAGGGACGTTATTTGGGTGGAACTGAGAAATAAGAAAGGAATGATCACCTTATTGGGATTGTATTATAGACCCCCCAATAGTCAGAGGGAAATTGAGAAACAAATTTGTGAGGAGCTTTCAGTTATCGGTAAGAATAATACTGTGGTTATGGTCGGGGATTTTACTTTCCAAACATAGACTGGGATTGCCATAGTGTTAAGGGTTTAGATGCAGAGGAATTTGTTAAGTGTGTACAAAAAAAGTTTCTGATTCAGTATGTGTCTGTACCTAATAGAGAGGGTGCAAAACTTGACCTACTCTTGGGAAATAAGGCAGGGCAGGTGACTGAGGTATCAGTGGGGGAGCACTTTGGAGCCAGTGATGATAATTCTATTAGTTTTAAAATAGTCATGCAGTCATAGAGATGTACAGCATGGAAACAGACCCTTCGGTCCAACTTGTCCATGCCGACCAGATATCCCAACCCAATCTAGTCCCACCTGCCAGCACCCGGCCATATCCCTCCAAACCCTTTCTATTCATATACCCATCCAAATGCCTCTTAAATGTTGCAATTGTACCATCCTCCACCACTTCCTCAGGCAGCTCATTCCATACACATACCACACTCTGTGTGAAAGAGTTGCCCCTTAGGTGTCTCTTATATCTTTCCCCTCTCACTCTAAACCTATGCCCTCTAGTTCTGGACTCACCGACCCCAGGGAAAAGACTTTGCCTATTTATCTTATCCATGCCCTTCATAATTTTGTAAACCTCTATAAGGTTCCAGGGAAAACAGCCCCAGCCTGTTCAGCCTCTCCCAATAGCTCAAATCCTCCAACCCTGGCAACATCCTTGTAAATCTTTTCAGAACCCTTTCAAGTTTCACAACATCTTTCCGATAGGAAGGAGACCAGAATTGCAAGCAATATTCCAACAGTGGCCTAACCAATGTCCTGTACAGCCGCAACATGACCTCCCAACTCCTGTACTCAATACTCTGACCAATAAAGGAAAGCATACCAAATGCCTTCTTCGCTATCCAATCTACCTGCGACTCCACTTTCAAGGAGCTATGAACCTGCACTCCAAGGTCTCTTTGTTCAGCAACACTCCCTAGGACCTTACCATTAAGTGTATAAGTCCTGCTAAGATTTGCATTCCCAAAATGAAGCACCTCACATTTATCTGAATTAAACTCCATCTGCCACTTCTCAGCCTTTGGCCCATCTGGTCCAGATCCTGTTGTAATCTGAGGTAACCCTCTTCGCTGTCCACTACACCTCCAATTTTGGTGTCATTTGCAAACTTACTAACTGTACGTCTTATACTCGCATCCAAATCATTTATGTAAATGACAAAAAATAGTGGCACTCCACTGGCCGTAGGACTCCAGTCTGAAAAACAACCCTCCGCCACCACCCTCTGTCTTCTACCTTTGTGCCAGTTCTGTATCCAAATGGCTAGTTCTCCCTGTATTCCATGAGATCTAACCTTGCTAATCAGTCTCCCATGGGGAACATTGTCAAATGCCTTATTGAAGTCCATATAGATCACATCTACGGCTCTGCCCTCATCAATCTTCTTTGTAACTTCTTCAAAACTCAATCAAGTTTGTGAGACATGATATCCCATGCACAAAGCCATGTTGACTATCCCTAGTCAGTCCTTGCCTTTCCAAATACATGTACATCCTGTCCCTCAGGATTCCCTCCAACAACTTGCCCACCACCGTGGTCAGGCTCACCGGTCTATAGTTCTCTGGCTTGTCTTTACCGCCCTTCTTAAACACTGGCACCACGTTTGCCAATCTCCAGTCTTCTGGTACCTCTCCTGTGACTATCGATGATACAAATATCTCAGCAAGCGGCCCAGCAATCACTTCTCTAGCTTCCCACGGAGTTCTCAGGTACACCTGATCAGATCCTGGGGATTTATCCACCCTTGGAGGAGAAAATGAGGACTGCAGATGCTGGAGATCAGAGCTGAAAATGTGTTGCTGGAAAAGCGCAGCAGGTCAGGCAGCATCCAAGGAGCAGGAGATTCGATGTTTCGGGCATGAGCCTGAAGAAGGCTCTGAAGAATTCCTGAAGAAGGGCTCATGCCCGAAATGCAGATTTATCCACCCTTACCTGTTTCAAGACATCCAGCACTTCCTCTGTAATCTGGACATTTTGCACGATGTCAACATCTATTTCCCGTCAGTCTATTTCTTCCATATCCTTTTCCACAATAAATACTGATGCAAAATATTCATTTAGTATCTCCCCCATTTTCTGCAGCTCCACACAAAGGCCACCTTGTTGATCTTTGAGGGGCCCTATTCTCTCCCTAGTTACCCTTTTGTCCTTAATATATTTGTAAAGGCCCTTTGGATTCTCCTTAATTCTATTTGCCAAAGCTATCTCATTTTGCCTTCTTGATTTCCCTCTTAAGTATACTCCTACATCCTTTATACTCTTCTAAGGATTCACTCGATCTATCCTGTCTGTACCTGACATATGCTTCCTTCTTTTTCTTAACCAAACCCTCAATTTCTTTAGTCACCCAGCATTCCCTATACCTACCAGTCTTCCCTTTCACCCTGACAGGAATATACTTTCTCTGGATTCTTGTTATCTCATATCTGAAGGTTTCCCATTTTCCAGTCATCCCTTTACCTGCGAACATCTGCCTCCAATCAGCTTTCAAAAGTTCTTAAAAATGTGTTGCTGGAAAAGCGCAGCAGGTCAGGCAGCATCCAAGGAGCAAGAGAATCGACGTTTCGGGCACAAGCCCTTCTACAGGAATGACGAAGGTGTGCCAAGCAGGCTAAGATAAAAGGTAGGGAGGAGGGACTTGGGGGAGGGGCGTTGGCAATGCGATAGGTGGAAGGAGGTTATGGTGAAGGTGATAGGCCGGAGAGGGGATGTGGGCGGAGAGGTCAGGAAGAAGAT
>NC_057735.1:47166475-47179583 GCF_004010195.1 Chiloscyllium plagiosum
TGGAGAAATCTGCATTCATCCCTTGTTGTTGGAGGGTTCCTAGGCGGAAGATGAGGCGCCATGTTGCCATGGTCTGGTGATGGAGGAGGCCAAGGATCTGCATGTCCTTGGCGAGTGGGAGGGGGAGTTAAAGTGTTCAGTTGGGCTGGTTGGTGCGGGTGTCCCAGAGGTGTTCTCTGAAACGTTCCGCAAGTAGGCGGCCTGTCTCCCCAATGTAGAGGAGGTCACATCGGGTGCAGCGGATGCAGTAAATGATGTGTGTGGAGGTGCAGGTGAATTTGTGACGGATATGGAAGGATCCCTTGGGGCCTTGGAGGGAAGTGAGGGGGGAGGTGTGAGAGCACTCTGATCTGCTCTTATTGAAAGTGGAGGGAATTCAGTTTGGCAATGCCATTGAATATCAAGTGATAATGGTTAGATTCTTGCTAGTTGGAGATGATCAATGTCTGTCATTTGTGTGATGCAAATGCTACTTGCTACTTGTCAGCCCAAGCCTGGCTATTGTCCAGATCTTGCTGCATTTGAACATGGGCTGCTTCAGTATCTGAGGAGTCACCACTGGGGCTGAGCAATCATTGGTGAAACATCCCCATGTCTGACCTCATAATAAAGAGTGAGATTCTGGTAAAGACCAAAAATACAGGTGTCCAATACCCATACAAGAAACAGGCAACACATCCTTCGCATCTGCAAATAAGAGAATGATTGAGTCCTAAACTGCAAGATTAGCTTGTCCCAAGGCAGTTGGTGCCTGGATTGTTCTCTCTGTGCCCTGTGTGCCCCAATACTGGGCATGCCCATAGTCCTAATTGTATTGTGCTTGCTGACTTCATTCTTTTCTGCTATACATTGCCAGCCAGTTGTGTGTGGCTGGAAATTGATCGAGAATGGACATTAGCTTTGTGTACATTGTTGGCTGTTGTCCCTGATGTACATCACATTTCAGTCCTATCCATGTACAACCCAATATGTCCCATTGCTTCACCCTTCATCTGTCCCGAATATATTCCTGTGCTAAAATACCAGGAAACTAGCCAAGGTGAAGCTGGGTTTGCCTCACAGCATGTTTTTCTTTTGTCAATATCAGGTTTGTAATTTTCTTTTTGTAAATTGCATGCCTGAGTCTCCAGCAGGCAATCTACTTTTAGTTGCTCAGATGCAATGAAGCAGAAAACGCGAGATGATCTGATATTCTCAATCTTCCACTGGCTGGTCTATCAGTCTCTCAGCATCTGCTCTCCCAAATGCTATACTACAAGAAGGAAGATACTGTTCATCCTGATGAGAGACATCTCATGTAGACTTGCTGCTGTTCCACAGTGCTCTTTTATTGGAATGACTAAATTCAGGAGCCAAAAATCAAAGCGGAGTGCCCAGATGATGTGATTTTAAAGGGGATCTTGGTGGAT
Source organism: Chiloscyllium plagiosum (assembly GCF_004010195.1). Taxonomy (NCBI): domain Eukaryota; kingdom Metazoa; phylum Chordata; class Chondrichthyes; order Orectolobiformes; family Hemiscylliidae; genus Chiloscyllium; species Chiloscyllium plagiosum. The sequence goes on from NC_057735.1 coordinate 47,167,885, forward strand.
ACACAGGGGCCTGGGTGGACATAAACTGAGCAGCACACTTTAGGAGTCCTCAGATGTGAAGACCCAGTTGATGGGGTGTTGATGGCCTCGTGCTATTATCACTGGGCTGTTAATCCAGAGACCCAGGCAATGCTCTGAGGACCCAGGTTCGAATCGCATCACAGCAGATGGTGGAATTTAAATTCAATGAAACAAACATCTGGAATTAAGACTTGAATGATGACCATGAAGCCACTGCTGATTATCAGAAAGGTTTATCTGTTTCACTAATGAAACTGCCATCCTTTCCTGATCTGGCCTAGATGTGACTCCAGACCAATGGGATGGGCATTGAATGCTGACCTAGCTCAGAGATGCCCTCATCCCCATGAATTAATAAAAAAAAGTCCTCAACATTGACTCCGGATCCCCTTAAGTCTCATGGCTTCAGGTTAAACATGGACAAGGAAACCTCCTGCTGGTTAGTACATACTGTCCTCCTTCGGTAAATGAATCAGTACTTCTCAATGTTGAACAACACATGGAGGGGGCATTGAGGGTGGCAAGGGCATGGAATGTACTCTGGGTGGGGGGTTTCAATGTCCACCATGAAGAGTGGCTCCCAAGTAGCACTACTGATCATGCTGGTCAGGTCCTAAAGGACATAGCTGCTAAACTGGGTCTAAAGCAGATGGTGAGGGAACCAACAAGAGGGAAAAACATACTTCACCTCGACCTTATCAATCTGCCAGCTATAGCTCCATCTATTCTTGACAGTTTTGGTGAGAATAACCACTGCACAGTTCTTGTGGAGATGAAGTCCAGCTTTCACATTGAGAATACCCTCCATCGTGCCGTGTGGCGTTATCACAGTGCTAAATGGGACAGATTTCAAACAGATCTAACAACTCAAGACTGGGCATCCAAGAGACACTGTGCGCCATCAACAGCAGCAGAATTATACTCCAGCATAATGTGCAACCTCATGGCCCGGCATATCCCCCACTCAACCATTGCCAGCAAGGCAGGGGGGTCAACCCTGGCTCAATGCAGAGTGCAGGAGGGCATGATAGCAGTAACACCAGGCATACCTGAAGATGAGGTGTCACCCTGATGAAGCTACCAAACAGGACCACTTGCAGCCAAACAGCATAAGCAGCAATGATAGACAGAGCTAAGCGATCTCACAACCAAAAGATCTACAGTCCTGCTACATTTAGTCATGAATGGTGGTGGAAAATCAAACAACTCACTGACAGAGAAGGCTCCACAAATATTCCCATCCTCAAAGATGGAAGAGCCCAGCAAAGTAGTACAAAAATATGCTAAAGCATTTGCAGCAAATTTCTGCCAAACGTGCTGAGTGGATGATCTATCTCGGCCTCTTCCAGTGGTCCCCAATATTACAAATACCAGTCTTCAGCCAATTGGATTCACTCCATGTGATATTAAAGAACAGTTGGAGGCACTGGATACTTCAAAGGCTACGGGCCCTAACAACATTCCGGCAATAGTACTGAAGCCTTGTGCTCCAGAACTTCCCATTCCCCTAGCCAAGCTGATGCAGTACAATTACAATACTGGCATCAATGCGACAATGTGGAAAACTTCCCAGGTATCCCTTACATAAAAAGCAGGACAAACCATCCCAGCCAGTTACTACAGTCTACTGTCGATCATCAGTAAAGTGATGGAAGGTATCACTAATGGTGCAATCAAGCAGCATTTGCTCAGCAATAACCGGCTCAGTGACGCCCAGTTTGGGTTATGCCAGGGCCTCAGCTCCTCACCTCATCACAGCCTTGGTTCAAAGATGGACAAAAGATCCGAATTCCAGAGGGTAGGAGAGAGTGATGGTCTTTGACATCAAAGCTGCATTTGACCAAGTGTGGCATCAAGGAACCATGGCAAAACTGGCATCAGTGGGTATCAGGGACAAACTTTTCGCTGGTTAGAGTCATACCTGGCACATAAGAAGATGGCTGTGGTTGTTGGTCAGTCATCTCAACTCTAGGACATCTCTACAGGAGTTCCTCCGAGTAGTATTCTAAGTCCAAACTTGTTCAGCTACTTACGGTGCAGGTTAGATGGACATCAGATTAATTTCACAGGTCGGCACAACATCGAGGATTGAAGAGCCTGTACTGCGCTGTAACGTTCTATGTTCTATGTTCTATGTTCATCAACAATCTCCTCTCAATCATTGGAAGTGGGGATGTTCACCAATGTTCAGCACCTTTTGCGACTCCTCAAATACTGAAGCAGTCCATGTTCAAATGTAACAAGATCTGGACAACATCCAGGCTTGGACTGACAAGTGGTAAGTAACATTCGCGCCACACAAATGCCAGGCAATGATCATCACCAATAGAAGCAATCTAATCACTATTCCTTGACATTCAATGATGCTATCATCTCTGAACTCCTCACTATAAGCATCCTGAGCATTACCACTGATCAGAAAGTCAACAGGATTCGCCAACTAAACACAGTGGTGACAAGAGCAGGTCAGAGGCCAGCAATACTGTGGTGAGCAACTCACCTCCTGACTCCCCAAAGCCTGTCCACCATCTACAAGGCACAATTCAGGAGTGTAATGGACTACTCCTTACTTATCTGGATGAATGCAGTTTCAATAACACTCAAAAGGCTGGACACCATCCTGGACAAAGCAGCCCTCTTGATTGGCACTATATCCACAAGCATCCACTCCTTCCACCATGGATACTCAGTCCCAGCAGTGTATACTATCTACAAGAAGCACACCTAGAAGGGCAAGAGCAGCAGATATATGGGAACACCATCACCTTCATGTTCCTCTCCAAGCCACTCACCATCCTGACTTGGAAATATATCGATGTTCCTTCACTGTCGCTGGGTCAAAATCCTGGAATGCTCTCCCTGATGGTATTGTGAGGTGGACTGCAGCAGTTCAAGAAGGCAGCTCAACACCACCATTTCAAGGGCAACTAGGGATGGGTAATAGCCAGCCAGTGATGTTCACATCACAGCAATTAAATTAAAAACGTCACTGGGGAAGTTAATTACACCGAACCCAGGATCCCCAAATATTCAAATTCTGTTCTTTGTAGCTGTCTTCTTAGTAACAGTTGCAAACACACTTTTCAGAATATTGATGAGTATAAGATCAAAACACAAGAAAACAACATGTAGAATAAGGAATATGAAGTAATTAGTATTCAAAGCGATATTGTTCTGGAGCAATACAGGGGACTAGAAGACAACAATTCCCCTGAACACGTTAGTCTAAAACCAATAGTTGGCTGTAGAGTTCATGGATGCATTGCTTTGGATCTTGATAGTGTATCCCAGTCAATGTTGGGAAAATTAACATCTCCCATCACCACTAGCCTATTGCCTCTACATCTTTCCATAATCTGTTTACCTATTTGTTCTTCTACCTCACGCTCACTGTTGGGAGGACAGTAATACAGCACCCTTCTTATTTCTTAGCTCTACCCATAATGCCTCACTACCCAACACCTCCATAGTGTGCTCCTTTAGCACAGCCGTGATATCATCCCTGACCAGCAATGCAACTCCACCCCCCTTTTACTTCCTTCCCTGTCCTGTCTGAAACGTCTATATCCTGGAACATTTAGTTGTCAATCATCATGCCCTTCCTTCAACCAAGTCTCTGTGATTGCAATAAAGTCATACTCCCAGGCACCAATCCAAGCCCTAAGTTCATCTGCCTTACACACTATACTCCTTGCATTAAAGTAGATGCATTTCAGGCCACCAGTTCTTTTGCGCTTATCTGCTGTCTGCCTACTCTTCCCTTTATTAATGCTATCTTCATGAGTCTCCAGTCTCCACCTCGCTGCCTACTTGTTTTCTCTTCTGGTTCCCAGTCCCCTGGCACATTAGTTTAAACAGCAGTAGCAAAAACTCCCCAAGGACGTTGGTTCCGGTCTGGTTCAGATGTAGACTGTTCATTTTGTAATAGTCCCACCTTCCCCAGAACCGGTCCCAATGTCCAACAAATCTGAACCTCTCCTTCCTACACCATCTCTCAAGCCATGTGTTCATCCTGCCTATTTTTTCACTTCAACGTTGGCTAGCACATGGCACTGGTAGTAATCCTGAGATCACTACCGTTGAGGTCTTCCTCTTTAACTTCTCTCCTAGCTCCCTGAATTCTTCTTTCAGGACCTCATCTCGCTTTCTACTTATATCGTTGGTGCCTATATGCACCAACCCTCCCCTTTTAGAATACTCTGCAGCCGATCGGTGACATCCCTGACTCGAGTACCGGGGAGGCAACATACCATCTGAGAGTCTCATTTTCGGCCACAGAACCGCCTATCTACTCCCCTCACAATAGAATCCCCTGTGACTATGGCCCTACGAGTCTTTTTCCCGCCCTTCGGAAAAGCAGTGCCCACCACGGTGCCAGGATCTTGGCATCTGCTGCCCTCCCCTGGTGAGCCATCTCCCCCAACAGTATCCAAACGGTATACCTGTTTTGGAGGGAGATGACTGCAGGGGACACCTGCACTGCCTTCCTATTCTTTTTCTGTCTTTTGGTCACCCATTCACTGTCTCCCACAGCAATTCTAACCTGCGGTGTGACCAGTTCACTAAATGTGCCATCCACGACCTCCTTAGCATCGCGAATGCTCCACAGTGAGTCCATCCGCAGCTCCAGAGCGGTCAAACAAGAGCTGCAGCTGGACATGCTGGTTGCAAGTGTAAGAGTCAGGAATGTCAGACACGTTCCGCAGCTCCCACAACAAGCAAGAGTCACATGCCATGGGTCTGAGGTCCCCTGCCATTGTAAGCTTAGCTTTACATGAACTAACTAAACCCAAACAATGCACTTAAATATATGAAAAAGAAAGATAAAGAAAAAATAAAAGCCTTACTTTACAGAGGTTTTTCTTCTGGTTCGAGGAGGGATGCGGGAGGGAGATACTACACGTGTAGTATCTTGGGTTTAGCCACTGCCCAAATATAAACTATGCCCTACCTTCCCGGTAGCCCCTCGCTTCACCTCACTTTCTCTCCTCGCCGCTCTATCAAAAATCGTGACGTGAAGAAGGCGTTTGGTTACTTTGCCTTTATGGGTCAGTGGATTGAATATAGCACTTCAGATGTCATGTCACGGCTGGACAGGTCATTGGTTAGACCACTTTTGGAATAGCGCATTCACTTTTGGTCTTTCAGCTATAGGAAGGATTTTGCTAATCTTGAAAGGGTGCTAAAAAGACTTACAAGGATGATTCTGAGGTTGGAGGGTTTGAGCTACAAGGAGAGGCTGTTTAGGCTGTGGCTATTTTGCTTGGAGTGTCGGAGTCTAAGGGGTGATCTTATAGAGATTTATGAGGGGCATGGATAAGGTGAATAGCCAAGGACTTTTTCCCAGAGAAGGGTAGTCCAAACTAGAAGATATAGGTTTAAGGTGAGAGGGGAAAGATTAAAGAGGACCCTGTGGGGCAATGTTTTCACAGAGAGGATGGTATGTGTATAGAATGAGCTACTAGAGTAAGTGGTGGAGGCTGCACAATTACAATATTTAAAGGGCATCAAATGTGTACATGATTAGAAAGGGTTTAGAGAGATATGGTACTCGATTCATTTAGGATATCTGATTGTTGTGGGTGAGTTGGACTGAAGAATCTTTTACCTGTATAACTCTAAGAATTGTACAGTCACTACAGTGCTGAAAGAGTCCACATAGTCCATTGTGTCTGCACTGGTTCTGTTCCTTAGTGACAATCTCCTACCTTTGCCCTTCTTTCCTGCTCACCATATCAATCCAAATAATCATTCAATGCCCTCTTGATTTCTTCAAATCAACCTCCCTCTATCACATTTCCAGGCAGTGTATTCCATATCCTAGCTACTCACTGTGCGGAGAAAATTTTCTTCTTGTATCACCCATGCTGCCTTTGCACATCACACTACATGAATGCCCTCTTGTTCTTTCTTCTTTTCAGAGTGGGAACAGTTTCTCCCCCTGTACTCTATCCAGTCCACTCATTTGAAAACCTCTATCAGATCTCCTCTCAGACTTCTTCTCTCCAAGGAGAATTATCCCAACTTTTTCGATCTATCCAGATAACCAAGGTTTCTCATTCCTTGAACCATTCTTGTAAGTTTGTAGCGGCTTTGATAGTTTCCTGTTTACAACATTGCCTGCACTTCCAAACTACTTCAGTGGGCTTGAGACAGCTTGAGGTACAAAAGGCATTAGATCCATGGGAATCCGTTACTGTATTTTCTTTCTTCACAAGAACAAAAAAAGGTTAATTCTGAACATTTTAATCATAATATAATTAATGCTTCTTTAAATAATATGCTTCTTTTGATCTCCCTTCCAAAATGAACAATTTCACATTTTCATACTTCACTTGCCAACATTTTGCCCACTTATGTAAATTATGATTATCTGTCTGTAAACTGTTTGTAATCCCTTCACAATTTGCATCTTCACCCATCTTTGTGTCATCTGCAGATTTGGCTATTGTACATTCACTTCCGTCCTTGAAGTATTTATTGACTGGATGGCTGGTTTACAATGTTGACGTGGTGCGCTCAACTCCTGTGCCCCGACATGACCATGAAGGACTCTCCTTCTCAATTTCTCCCCTCACCTGAGGCATGATGACCCTCAGCTTAAGCTACCACCAATTGTCTCTCTCTGGTGGGAAAGTAGCCCTATGATCCTCTGGGACTGTGCTGACATTAAACAAAGGAGTTTCATTAGATCAGTGGGCTGGATGGTTGGTTTATGATGAAGTGGAGAATATGGTGTTGGACTGGGATGGACAAAATTAGAAACTATATGACTGGGGTGGCACAGTGGCTCAGTGGTTAGCACTGCTATCTCACAGACTAAGGACCCGGTTTCAATTCCAGCCTTGGGTGTCTGTCTGTGTGGAGTTTGCACATTCTCCCTGTGTCTGCATGGGTTCCCCCCTGTCCCCCCACAACCCAAAGATGTGAAGGTTGGGTAGATCGGCAATGTTAAATTGCACATAATGTTCAGGGATGTGTAGGTTAGATGCATTAGTCAGGGGAAACGTGGCATAATAGGGTAGGGAATCTGTCTGGGATGGGGGTTAATCTTCGGAGGGTCAGTGTGGATGTGCTGGGCCAAATGGCCTGTTCCCATGCTGTAGGCATTGTTCAAGTTCTAAGAACAGGTTATAGTCCAGCAGGTTTATTTAGAATCAGAAGCTTTCGGAGTGCTGTTCTTTTGTCAGGTGAAATGGTTTATGATGTGCAGTGATGCTAAAGTGTATGAGTTCAATTCTCAATCTGAGGTCACCATGAAGGTCACACCCTCTTGATCTTCCCCCTTGCCTGAGGTGTGCGGACCCTCAAATTAAATAGAGTCATACACCTGTACAGCACGGAAACAGACCCTTTGGTCTAACTCATCCATGCCAACCAGATATCCCAACTCAATCTAGACCCATTTGCCAGCACTCAGTGACTTTACCTTTTGTACACGACTGTTGTTCAGAAGACCCTGACAGGTCTGGGGGCGTCTCTTGACTCCCTACAGAGTGGTCAAGGTACAGAATGATATTTCAACAGGTGGAAAACCTGCTCAGTAAGTGCAATGGTGTGCTTAGGTTGTGTTATTGCTTGGATTGAGTTTGACAATCCCTCTGTTTATATTAAATGCCATCTCCTTAGAGAGTGCCCATCCCTTGATGCCCAGAATCAACCCACTTCCTGGAGTGAGGTGTGGGGGGGGAGTTGGGATGGATGATCTGAGGCAGCCTTAGTTTACAGAATAGGGCGGAATAATACCTGCTCCTGGAAAACAAGGACAGAAGTTCTTCTTTGGGCCACAGACCCCCTACTGGCCATTGTTAGAATGGCAGTCTTTCCTCTTAATTATTCAGCCTGGTGTTTGCATGGGAATCTTTATTGTCACACGGGTGCTGTCCATTACACTGGCACAAACAGACTAGTGTTGCTAAACCCATTGCGTTATGTTTGTGGGGTCACGTCTGTTCGGAAACTGTTGGTTTCAGTGAAGAGAGCATCCACGACCGTATGAATATAGTGACCAACAGTCAATTGGGATACCCAGCTGTAGAGACCAATACTGAGAGGTTAAAGATCATGGTCACCTCAGTGCCAGCAGCAGGGCTTATCCAGAATTGTTGTCTGGATGAATTACACTGTTACAGTGCATGAGGCAGCCATTAAGCACACCATTTTTGCACCAGATTTCTGAAAGAGTATTCTGACAGTGTCTTTCTCCTGCCTTTATGTATTTAATCATCTAATACCCTCTCAAATGCCTGGTGATCATTAAGGAAGGCTCAGGGGTTGGTCAATATCTCGACTGGCAGCTAAAACCTCCTCCTGCACTGGGGTTCAGATATCTCCAGGAAAATGAGTTTGTTGCAGTGCGCACGATACTGAAATGTTCTCAGTTTGCACTTCTCGATGGTGCCCGCAACTCAGAGTGTAGGGGAATACTTTTCCAAACTATCCCACACCTTTGAGAAACCTTCTGAGCAGATATGCACCCTTCCAAAGCCCCCCGTGCAATGCACAGAACACTGTGAAGCAACTGTTCCGTCAGTCTCCTGAGTGACACATTAAGTCTCTTCTGTTGTGTGTCTTTGGAAAACCCTGCCCTTTTGATGTGCCAATGAAAATGGCCAGAGATACATGAGGCAATTTCAGTATGAACTTGGCTGCCATTTTCCCAGTACACAGTGGGATTGGGAGGGAGGCAGTGGAGGTGAGACTATCCTGGGGGCGGTGGGATTGATTGCAGAGGAATGTGGTCTTGAGACTCTGGAGTTTAAACAGGGGCCAGAGTCGAAGATGCACAAGCAAGTAGGCGTCGGCAGATATATTTCTGGCAGGCCGAAGGGGCCCAGCCTGTGAATTAAATGGTTTTCCTGGCTGGGGAAGGGGGGGATTAGGGGATTAGAAGGAGCCAAAGCTGAACTGAAATGATGAATAAAACAGAAATTACTAGAGAAATTCAGCAGGTCTCGCAGTATCTGTGAAGAGAAAACAGTTTATGTTTCGAGTACAACCACCTTTCTTGAGAAATGGCTAGATCATGCTCCCTTTCTCACCCTCCTGATTTCCTTCTTCAGTAAGCTCCTGTATTCCCTGTATACCTCCGGGGATTCCCTTGATCCCAGCTGCCTGTACCTTGAGCCATCTTGAGAAATGGCTAGATCATGCTCCCTTTCTCACCCTCCTGATTTCCTTCTTCAGTAACCTCCTGTATTCCCTGTATACCTCCAGGGATTCCCTTGATCCCAGCTGCCTGTACCTTGAGCCACGCCTCCTCCTTTTTCCTGGTCAATGCCTCAATGTCTGTTGTCATCCAGGGTTTCCTATTCCTGTCATCTTGCCCTTCACCCTCACAGGAACATATAGACCTTGTACTCTAGCTATCTCACTTTGAAGAACCCCCACTTGCCAGAGGTCCCTTTGTCTGCAAACAAACTACTCCAACCAACCCCTGCAAGCTCCAGTCTAATTCCATCCAAATTCACCTTGCCCCAGTTTAGAACTCAAACCTGTAAACCAGTTTTGTCCCTCTCCATAACTATTTTAAAATTAATAGAACTATGGCGACTGGTCCCAAAGTGCTCCCCCATTGTCACCTCCATTTCTTGTCCCAAGAGTAGGTCGAGGTTTCCCCTTCCTGAGGAGGACCCTGCTTGAGGAAACCTTCCTGAACGCACTTAACAAACTCCACCCTATCTAAGCCCTTAATGCAGTAGCATATCATAGAACATTGAACATCAAACAGTACAGCACAGTACAGGCCCTTCTGCCCTCAATGTTGTGCTGACCTTTTATCCTCCTCTAAGATCAAACTAACCAACATATCTTTCATTTTACTATCAAGCATGTGCCTATACATGAGTCAGTTAAATGTCTCTGATGAATGTAACTCTACCTCCACTGCTGGCAGTGCATTCCACGCACCCACCACTCTCTGTGTAAAGAACCTATCTTTGACATGTCCCTTAAACCTTCTTCCAATCACTTTAAAATTATGTCCCCTCATGATAGCCATTCCCACCATGAGAAAAAGTCTCTGGCTTATCACTCTATCTGTGCCTTTTATCATCTTGTACAACTCTATCAATGCACCTCTCATCCTTCTTCACTCCAATGAGAAAAGCCCTAGCTCTCTCAACATTTCTTCATAAGACATGCCCTCCAATCCAGACAGCATCCTGGTCTTTGACATCTCCCTTAAACCTTCTTCCAATCACCTTAAAATTATGTCCCCTCATGATAGCCATTTCCACCATGAGAAAAAGTCTCTGGCTTATCACTCTATCTGTGCCTTTTATCATCTTGTATCAATGCACCTCTCATCCTTCTTCACTCCAATGAGAAAAGCCCTAGCTCTCTCAACATTTCTTCATAAGACATGCCCTCCAATCCAGACAGCATCCTGGTAAATCTCCTCTGCACCTTCTCTAAAGTTTCGATATCCTTCCGACAATGAGATGGCCAGAATTGAACACAATATTCCAAGTGTCGTCTAACCAGGCTTTATACATCTGCAGCATAACCTCGCCGCTCTGAAATTCAATCCCCCTGCTAATGAAAGCCAATGTACCATGCACCTTCTTAACAACCATATCAACTTCCATGGCAATTTTGAGAGATCTATGGACATTGACCCAAATTTCCCTCTGTTCCTCCACACTGCCAAGAACCCTGCCTCTAACTCTATAACCTGCAGTCAAATTCGACCTTCCAAAATTAATCACTTCATGCTTTTCCAGGTTGAACACCATCTGATCCTTCTCAGCCCAGCTCTGCATCCTGTCAATGCAACCAACAACAGCACAGCCCTCCACAGTGTCCACAATTCCACCAACTTTCATGTCATTGGCAACCTTACTAACCAACCTTTCCACTTCCTCATCCAAGTCATTTATAAAAATCACAAAGAGCAGAGGTCCCAGAACAGATCCCTGCAGAACACTACTGGTCACCAAGCTACAGGCTGAATACTTTCCATCTACCACCACCCTCTGTCTTCTATGGGCCAGCCAATTCTGTATTTAGGCAGCCAGATTTCCTTTTTTCCCATGCTTCCTTATATTCTGAATAAGCCTGCCAAGGGCAATCGTATAAAACACCCTGCTAAAATCAGGGTCACCAGGAATTGGTGTTAGAGAGACTGTTAGGTCTGAAGGTTGATAAGTCCCCGGGGCCTGATGGTCTACATCCCAGGGTACTGAAGGAGGTGGCTCGAGAAATCGTGGATGCGTTGGTGATTATTTTCCAATGTTCTATAGATTCAGGATCAGTTCCTGCGTATTGGAGGGTGGCTAATGTTGTCCCACCTTTTAAGAAAGGAGGGAGAGAGAAAGCAGGGAATTATAGACCAGTTAGTCTGACCTCAGTGGTGGGAAAGATGCTGGAGTCAATTATAAAGGATGAAATTACGACACATCTGGGTAGCAATAACAGGATAGGTCAGAGTCAGCATGGATTTATGAAGGGGAAATTATGCTTGACTAATCTTCTGAAATTTTTTGAGGATGTAACTCTGAAGATGGACAAGGGAGATCCAGTGGATGTAGTGCACCTTAAGATTTTCAGAAAGCCTTTGATAAAATTTTACATTGGAGGTTAGTGAGCAACATTAGGGCGCATAGGGTATTGGGGGCAAAATACTGACTTGGATTGAAAATTGGTTGGCTGACAGGAAACAAAGAGTAGTGATAAAC
>NC_057735.1:47179607-47187654 GCF_004010195.1 Chiloscyllium plagiosum
ATGAGTCGGTGGATGCATGGCAGATGCAGTTTAATGTGGATAAATGTGTGGTTATCCACATTAGTGACAAGAACAGGAAGGCAGCTTACTACCTAAATGGAGTCATGTTAGGTGAAGGGGCAGTACAAAGAGATCTGGGTGTTCTTGCACACCAGTCAATGAAAGCAAGCATGCAGGTACAGCAGGTAGTGAAGAAAGCTAATAGCATGCTGGCCTTCATAACAAGAGGAGTTGAGAATAGAAGCAAAGAGGTTCTTCTGCAGCTGTACAGGGCCCTGGTGAGACCGCACCTGGAATATTGTGTGCAGTTTTGGTCTCCAAATTTGAGGAAAGACATTCTGGCTATTGAGGGAGTGCAGCGTGGGTTCACGTGGTCAATTCCCGGAATGGGGGGACTATCTTACGTTGAAAGATTGGAGCGACTGGGCTTGTATACCCTTGACTTTAGAAGGCTGAGAGGGGATCTGATTGCGACATATAAGATTATTAAAGGATTGGACACTCTGGAGGCAGGAAGCATGTTTCCGTTGATGGGTGAGTCCCAAGCCAGAGGACACAGTTTAAAAATAAGGGGTAGGCCATTTAGAACAGAGTTGAGGAGAAACTTCTTCACCCAGAGAGTGGTGGGTGCGTGGAATGCTCTGCCCCAGAGGGCTATGGAGGCCAACTCTCTGGATAATTTCAAGAAAGAGTTGGATAGAGCTCTTGAGGATAGTGGAATCAAGGGTTATAGGGATAAGGCAGGAACAAGATACTGATTGAGGATGATCAGCCATGATCGTAATGAATGGTGGTGCTGGCTCGAAGGGCAGAATGGCCTACTCCTGCACCTACTGTCTATAAGGGTAGCAGAGATAATCCAGGTAATTATAGATCAGTGAGCCTGACGTCAGTGGTAGGGAGGCTGCTGGAGAGGATATTGAGGGATAGGATCTATTTACATTTAAACGAAAATGGGCTTATCAGTAATAGACAACGTGGTTTTGTGCAGGGTAGGTCATGTCTTACCAACTTAATAAAGTTCTTTGAGGAAGTGACAAAGTTGATTGATGAGGGAAGGGCTGTAGATGTCATATACATAGACTTCAGTAAGGTGTTTGGTAAGGTTCCCCATGGTAGGCTGATGGAGCAAGTGAAGTCGCATGGAGTTCAGGGTGTTCTAGCTAGATGGATAGAGAACTGGCTGGGCAGCAGGACAGTAGTAGTGGAAAGGAGTTTCTCAAAATGGACACCTGTGCCCTGTGGTGTTCCACAGGGATCTGTGCTGGGGCTACTGTTGTTTATGATATACATAAATGATCTGGAGGAAGGTGTAGGTGGTCTGATTAGCAAGTTTGCAGGTGACACTAAGATTGGTGGAGTAGCAGATAGTAAAGGGGACTGTCAGAGAATGCAGGAGAATATAGATAGACTGGAGAGTTGGGCAGAGAAATGGCAGATGGAATTCAATCCGGTCAAATATGCAGTGATGCATTTTGTCAGATCCAATTCAAGAGTGAACTATAAGGAAAATGGAAAAGTCCTGGGGAAAATTGATGTACAAATATATCTAGGTGTTCAGGTCCACTGTACCTTGAAGGTGGCAACGCAGGTCAGTAGAGTGGTCAAGAAGGCATACGGCATGCTTTCCTTCATCGGACGGGGTATTGAGTACAATAGTTGGCAGGTCATGTTACAGTTGTATACAACGTTGGTTTGGCCACATTTGGAATACTGTGTACAGTTCTGGTTGCCACATTACCATTACCTTTTGGATGTGGATGCTTTGGAGAGGATGCAGAGGAGGGTCACCAGGATGTTGCCTGGTATGGAGACAGTTTGAGTAGATTAGGATTATTTTCATTAGAAAGACAGAGATTGGGGGGGGGGACCTGATTGAGGTCTACAAAATCATGAGAGGTATAGACAGATAGAAAGAAGTTTTTTCCCAGAGTGGGGGATTCAATTACTAGGGGCCACGACTTCAAGGTGAGAGGGGAAAAGTTTAAGATATGCGTGGAAAGTTCTTTATGCAGAAGGTGGTGGGTGCCTGGAATGTATTACCAGTGGAGCTGGTAGAGGAGAGAACAATAATGTCATTTAAGATGGATCTAGACAGATATGTGAATGGGCAGGGAGCAGAGGGATACAGGTCCTTAGAAAATAGGCGACAGGTTTAGATAGAGGATCTGGATCGGCGCAGGCTTGGAGGGCCAAAGGGCCTTTCTGTGGTGAAAGTTTCTTTGTTCTTTCATCCCTCCACTGTCCCTGATGGGCCCCACATTCCTGATGAATGGCTTATGACTGAAACATCGACTCTCTTGCTCCTTGGATGTTGCCTGAATGGCTGTGCTTTTCCAACACCACACATTTAAACCCTACCCTCACTCTGGCCATCTTACACTTCACATAAGTGTGGAATGCCTTGGGGTTTTCCTTAATCCTGTCCACCAAAGCTTTTTCCTGCTCCCTTCTAGCTCTCCTAAATCCATTCTTCAGTTCCTTCCTGACTACCTTGTAACCTTCTAGAGCCCTGTCTGAGCCTTGCTTCCTCAACCTCATGTAAGCTTCCTTCTTTCTTTTGAATGGATGTTCCACATTTTTGTCATCCAAGGTTCCTATCCTTCTCTAAGATTATAATAAAGATCAGGACGTTGTGATCACTAGCACCGATATGCTCTCCCATTGAGATCTGACACCTGACCTGGTTCGTTGCCAAGCATCAGGTCCAGTACGGCCTCTCCTCTGGTCAGCTTATCTACATACTGATTCAGGAATCCTACCTGGATACACTGACAAAATCTGCTCCATCCAAACTATTTGTACTAAGGAAGTTCCAATCAATAGTCGGGAAGTTGAAGTCACCCATGACAATAACCTTGTTATTTCTGCACCTTTCTAAAATCTGCCTCCCAGTCTCCTCCTCTGTGTCTTTGTTGCTATTGAGGGGTCTATAGGAAACTTCCAATCAAGTGACTACTCCTTTCCTGTTTCTGACTTCCACCCATACTGGCTCAGTACACAAACCCTCCTCGAAGACCTTCCTTTCTGCAGCTGTGGTACTATCCCTAATTAGCAATGTTACTCCCCCACCTCTTTTATCTTCCTCCCTTTTCCTTTTAAAACATCCAGCAACCATTCCTACTCCTGAGATATCCAATTTTTCGTAATGGCCACAACATCATAGCTCCAAGTCCTGATCCATGCTCTAAGTTCATCATCCTTATTCCTGATACTTCTTGTGTTAAAATACACACACTTCAACCCTCACACTGACTGCAACATTGCCCTATCAATTGTCTACCCTTCCTCACAGACTCTCTGCACACTGTATCTGCCTATTCGCCAGCTACCCCATCCTCTGATCCGTAGCTCTGGTTCCTATATCCCTGCCAAACTAGTTTAAACCCTCCCAAAGAACTCTAACAAACCTCCCGCCCAGGATATTGGTGCCCCCCTGGTTCGGATGCAACCCATCCTCCTTGTACAGGTCCCACCTTCCCCAGAAGGTATCTCAATGATCCACATATCTGAAGCCCTTCCTCCTACACCAGCTCTGCAACTACATGTTCAGCTGCACTTGCTCTCTGTTCCTAGCCTCACTAGCCCATGGCACTGATAGGAATCTTGAGATTACTGCTCTGCTTTTCCTGCCTTCTAGCTTCCAACCTAACTCCCATTATTCACTTTTCAGGTCCTCATCCCTTTCCCTAGCTATGCCATTGGTACTGATGTGTCCCATGCCTTCTGGCTGCTCTCCCTCCCCTTTAAAAATCCTGTAGACTCGATCCCAGACATCTTGGATCCTGGTACCCAGGAACAACATACTATCTGGGAGTCTCATTCACGACCACAGAACCTCCTGTCTGTTCCTCACCATTGAATCTCCGATCACTGTCACTCTCCTGTTCTCTCCCCTTCCCACCTGAGCCACAGAGTCAGACTTAGCGCCAGAGACCTGCCACTGCAGATTTCCTCTGGTAGGTCACCCCCCCAACAGTATCCAAAGCGATATACTTATTATTGAGGGGAACGGCCACAGGGGATCCCTGCACTGTCTGCCTATTCCCTTTCCCTCTCCTGACGGTCACCCAGTTACCTTTATCCTGTAACTCAGATGTAACCACCTCCCTAAAACTGCTCTCTATCACCGGCTCAGCTTCCTGAATGATCTGAAGTTCATCCAGCTCCAGCTCCAGTTCCCTAACGCGGTCTGTGAGCAACTGGAGTTGGATGCCCTTCTCGCAGGTGAACTCAGCAGGGACATGAGTAGTGACCCTTACCTCCCACATCCTGCAGGAGGAGCCTGCGGCTGTCCTAGCTTCCAGCCCCTCTGCTCGAAATTACCAAAAGCGATAAAAACAAATCCTTATCTTACCAACCCTCCACACAGAGCCTATTTTGTTTTAGTGAAAGGAGGAGAAAGAATGGGAGATGCTATGCGTGTAGTGTTTCAGGTTTAGCCACTGCCTGAATGTATTAGTTCACTTACCCAGCAGCCCCTGTGTCCGCCTCTGTTCCTGTTCAGCCTTCGCTCTGCTGATTCACGAGGTAAGTATTTAATATTCAAATTGACCTTCCCGACTGCTCCCTCACTCGCGCTCTCTTGATTCCCGCTGCTCGAATGTCCTTTTTAAACCTTTCTCCAATCTTCTTAAAATATACCCTCTAGTTTTGAACTCCCCCCACACCAGGGAATAGACAGCTGCCATTCCCCTTATCTACACCCCTCATGATTTTATAAATCTCTATAAGGTCACCCTCACCCTCCTACATGCCAGGTGAGAAAAGTCCCAACCTATCCAGCTTCCCCTTATATCTCAAACCCTCCATTCCTGGCAACATCCTGGTAAAACTTTTCTGAACCCTCTCCAGTTTAAGAATATCCTTCCTATAGCAGGTTGTTCAAAACTAGACACAGTACTTCAGAAGAGACCTCAGCAACATCCTGTACAATCTTAATATGACATCCTCATTCCTATACTCAAAGGCCTGAGCAACGAAGGCAAGTATGCTAATGCCTTCTTAACCACCCTGTCTACTCTTCAAAGATTTATGTACCTGAACCCCAGGTCCCTCTGTTCTACAACACTACCCAGGGCCCTGCCACTATTTGTATAAGTCATGCCCTTGTTTGTTTAACCAAAATGCAGTATATCACATTTATCCAGATTAAACAAAGTTTTTTATATAAGATCACAGTACATTACTTTACTCTCACAGTTTCAGTGTTCACTTGCTTTTGGATATCCTAATAAAAGCTGAAATAATTTACATTTTCAAAACTAAATGTTTATTTGAAAATTTAGAGTGTAACAAAGGTTTAAAAAGTTTGTTTTGCTTCCATCACATTAAGGCTTGTGTCATTTCTACTGCTTTGTTGAGCGTTGTTTACGCGGACTTTAGTAAAGCCTTTGACAAGGTTCCGAACGGTTGACTAACCAGTACGGTTAGATCACACAGGATTCAGGGTGAGCTTGCTCATTAGGTACAACATTGGCTTCATGACAGGAGACAGAGAGTGGTGGTGGAGGACTGTTTTTTGGACTGGAGGCCTGTTACCCCTGGTGTTGAACAGGGATCAGTTCTGGGTCCACTTTTGTTTGTCATTTACATAAAGGATTCAGATGAGAATGTAGAATGCATGGTGAGGAAGTTTGCAGATGACACCAAAACTGGTGGTATAGTAGACAGTGTAGAAGGCTGGATAAGGTTTCAAAGAGATCTTGATCAATTGGGTCAATGCACTGAGGAGTAGAAGATGGAGTTCAATTTGGATAAATGCAAGGTATTGCATTTTGGTAAAAGAAACACGGGCAGGTTTTATACAATTAAAAGTAGGGCCTTGGGTAGTGTTGTAGAACAAAGAGACCTTGGCGTTCAGGTACTTAATTCTTTGACGTTTGCGTCACATGTAGGCAGGCTGGTTAAGAAGGCAACAGAAACAGGAATTGCTGGAAAAGCTGGCAGTGCCTGTGGAGAGAAATCAGAGTTAGCTTTTTGCATCTAGTGACCCTTCCTCAGAACTGGACCTGAAACGTTAACTCTGATTTCTCTCCACAGACGCCACCAGACCAGCAGAGCATTTGTGGCAATTTCTGTTTTTGTTTCTGATTTACAGTTCTTTCAGTTTTGGTAAAGAAGGTGCCTTTATGCTTGCCTTTATTGCTCAGACCTTTGAGTACAGGAGTTGAGACATCATGTTGAGCTTGTACAGGATATTGGTGAGCCCTCTCCTGGTGTACTGTGTCCAGTTCTGGTCTCCCTGTTATAGGAAATATATTAAGCTAGAGAGGGTTCAGAAGAGATTTACCAAAATATTGACAGGAATGGAAGGTTTAAGTTATAAGGAGATGTTGGATCGGCTGAGACTTTTCTCACTGGAGCGTTGAGGGGTAACCTTACAGAGGTTTATAAAATCATGAGGGGTATGGATAAGGTGAATGGCAGGTGTATTTTCCGTAGAGTGGGGGATTTCAAGACTTGGGAGCATATTTTTAAGGTGAAAAGAGAAAGATTTGAAAAAGACGAGGGTCAATTTCTTTACAAGGAGAATGGTTTGTGTATGGAATGAACTTCGAGAGGAAGGGGTGTATGTGGGAACAATTACAATGTTTAAAGACATTTTGATAAGTACATGAATAAGAAATATTTGGAGGGATATGGGCCAAGTGCAGGCAGGTGGGACTAGTTTAGTTTGTGGTTATAACTGGCATGGACTGGTTGGACCAAAGGTGTCTGTTTCAGTGGTGTATGACTCTGACTCTATTAATCAATGAGCTCATTTCACCTGCAAAGTTTAAACTCCAGATAAACATTAAAAAAGCACACAAATGTGAATATTGTATCAAGAGAAACGATTACATTGATATCATGAAGGTCCTCCAGATTTGAAGCCAATGCCAAAGCAGCTAGTCTGAGCCAGTCCTGTCTGTTTACAGGACAGTCACTTCCAGCTGGTGCCAGTGAATCGGAGAGCGACAAGTGCCCTCAGCCCCCAGAAATATGAGAAAATCTGGTGGCAAATTTGATGATGCTGCTCCTTTAACAAGGTTATGTTGTCCTTGGTTTTTGTTTTCAAAGGGGTCGTAAAGACACAGGTGCTGAAATGCCGAGGTTTATCTACTTGAAGAAGGTTTTAAGTTTAAGAAAAACACTTGGATAATTGAAAGGGGAGTGGCTGGTTCTCCCAGCTCAGCTTTGCTCTAGTTTGGTTTGTTTTTAACAGTATGGCTGCTTTGCAATTCTGAGTCAGTTTTGAGGCTGCAGGTCAAGGAAAGAGCTCCCTACTGATCCTCTATCGCTCTCTCTCTCTGACATCTCTCCTGTAAGGACCTGGGTTTGATTTTACCATTTATTTTCCAAGTATTTGGAACAGCATCATTAAGTTGCAATAGAGTTGATTGGGTTTTTAAATAGTTATATTGGTGTAGATTCAGTTTTATTTTGTTCATGTATAAATAAATCCTGTTTTGTTAAAAACTGAGTGGTTGGGCCAGGTACATCACTCCTGGAGTATCCACTTTACACCTGCTTCAAACAACTAGAAAGGTTAGGTGCGAGTTACGTTCTTGAAATGTTCTGAGGGAGTCTGGCCTGGTCCTTAACATGGATAACTGGGACTTACAGTATGGGGAAACCCATACAGACACAGTGAGAATGAACAAACTCCACACAGACAGTCACCTGAGGCTGGAATTGAACCCATATTCTTGGTGCTGTGAGGCAGCAGTGTTAACCACTGAGCCACCATGCCACCCTCAATCCTGAGCAAGCTTGTGAGAAGACATTCCCAGTTACAGGGAGTTGGTGTTTCAGACTGGGGAGCTGGCAAGGGGCAAGGAGCAAGGCTCCCCCAGAACCTCACCCAATTCCACACCAATTGCCTAATGTTTCTTTCTTCCCCTGAGCCAGATATGTGTCTTTTTCTTGTTTTAAGCAAAGCTTTGGATGAACACTGGATGGCAGCTTGTGATATATTACTGCTAATGAAGAGAGCGTGATGAGTGTGGGCCTTGTACAGATTTGGGACAACTCTGCACAGAGTTAAGTGTAGCTCAGAGAGTTT
>NC_057735.1:47188154-47191633 GCF_004010195.1 Chiloscyllium plagiosum
TACTTGTTCCCTAACATACTGATCTGACAAACCATCTCTTACCCACAAGAGAAGGAGCATAACTTGATCTACTCTTTGGGAAATAAGGCAGGGCAAGTGACTGAGGTGTCAGTGCAGAGCACTTTGGAGCCAGTGATCGTAATTCTATTTGGTTTAAAATAGTCACAGTGGCACAGTGGTTAGCACTGCTGCCTCACAGCGCCAGAGACCCGGGTTCAATTCCCGCCTCAGGCGACTGACTGTGCGGAGTTTGCTCATTCTCCCCGTGTCTGCGTGGGTTTCCTCCGGGTGCTCCGGTTTCCTCCCACCATCCAAAGATGTGCAGGTCAGGTGAATTGGCCATGCTAAATTGCCCGTAGTGTTAGGTAAGGGGTAAATGTAGGGGTATGGGTGGGTTGCGCTTCAGAGGGTCGGTGTGGACTTGTTGGGCCGAAGGGCCTGTTTCCACACTGTAATGTAATCTGTAATCTAAAAGTTGAAGTTCTAAATTGGATGCAGGAGAATTTTGATGGTATTAGGCAAGAACTTTCAAAAGTTGATTGAGAATGGCTATTGACAGGTAAAGGGACAGCTGGGGAGTGAGTGGCTTTCAAACATGAGATAACGCGAGTTCAGAGACAGAGTGTTCCTGTTAGTGCAAAGGGCAAGGCTGGTAGGTGTAGGGAATGCTGAATGGCAAGAGAAATTGAAGCTCTGATCAAGAGAAAGAAGGAGGAATATGTCAGGGATAGAGAGCCAGGATCAAGTGAATCCCTAGAGGAGTATAAAGGCAGCAGGAGTATACTCAAGGGGGAAATCAGGAGGGAAAGAGGGAACATGAGATAGCTTTGGCAAATAGAGTTAAGGAGAATCCAAAGGGTTTTCACAAATACAGTAAGGGTAAAAGAGTAACTCGGGAGAGAATAGCGCCTGTTGAAGATCAGCAAGACGGCCTTTGTTTGCAACCACTGCAAATAGGTCAGGTACTTAAATGAGTATTTTGTGTCAATATTTACGTGGAGAAGGACATGGAAGCTAGGGAACTTAGGGGAATGAATAGTGATATCTTGAAAAATATCCATATTACAGAGGAGGAAGTGCTGGACAGACAAAGGTGGATAAATCCCTTGGGTCTGATCAGGTGTATCCTAGAACCTTATGGGAAGCTAGGGAAGTGATCGCTAGGCCCCTTACTGAGATATTTGGAACATTAATAGTCAGAGATGAGGTGCCGGAAGACTGGAGGTGCCACCGTTTAAGAAAGATGATAAGGACAAGCCAGGGAACTATAGACCGGTGAGCCTGACCTCGGTGGTGGGCACGTTGTTAAAGGGAATCCTGAGGGACAGGATGTACATGTATTTGGAAAGGCAAGGACTGATTCGGGATAGTCAACATGGCTTTGTGCGTGGGAAATCATGTCTCACAAACTTGACGGAGTTTTTTGAAGAAGTGACAAAGAGGATTGATGAGGGCAGAGCGGTAGATGCTATCCATACAGACTTCAGCAAAGCCTTTGAGAAAGTTCCATATGGTAGACAGGATAGCAAGGTTCGATCACATGGAATCCAAGGACAGCTAGCCATTTGGATACAACATTGGCTTGGGGCAGCATGGTGGCTCAGTGGTTAATACTACTGCCTCACAGCACCAGGAGCCCAGGTTCAAATCCAGCCTCAGGTGACTGTGTGGAGTTTGCACATTCTCCCCGTGTCTGTGTGGGTTTCCTCCGGGTGCTCCGGTTCCCTCCCACAGTCCAATTATGAGCAGGTCAGGTAGAATGGCCGTACTAAATTGCCTATAGTGTGCAGGTTAGCTCGGTTAGCCATGGGAAATGCAGGGTTGGGGTGGGTTGGCGTGGGATGCTCTTTGGAAAGTATGTATGGACTCAGGCTGAATGACCTGTTTCCACACAGTTGTAATTCTTTGATAGGAGACAGAGGGTGATGGTGAAGAGCTGCTATTCAGACTGAAGGTCTGTGACCAGCAAAATACTGTGAGGATGGGTGCTGGGTCCACTGCTTTTTGTCATTTATATAAATGATTTGGATGTGAATATTGGAGGAATGATTAGTAATTTTGCAGAACACGCCACAATTGGGGATGTAGTGCACAGTGAAGCAACTTACCTCAGTGTACAACCAGACCTTGATATGATGGGAGTGGCAGATGAAGATTAATTTATATAAGTGTAAGGTATTGCATTTTGGTAAGGCAAATCAGGACAGGACTTATATAGTTAATGGGAGGGCCCTGGGAAGTGTTGTCTAACAAAGAACGTTGTGGTGCAGTTTCATAGTTCCTTGAACGTAGACACATTAGTGAGGAAGGCACTAATGCTTGCCTTTATTGTTCAGTGCACTGAGTATAGGAGTTGGAAGGTCATGTTGCACCTATACAGGACACTGGTTAGGCCACTTTTGGAAAGCTGTGTGCAATTCTGGCTTCCCTGCTACAGAAAAGATTTACAGGAGAGTTGTCAGGGTTGGAGGGTCTGAGCTATAGGGAGAGGCTGAATAGGCTGGGCCTGTTTTCCCTGGAGCGTTGGAGGCTGAGGGGTGACCTTACAGAGGTTAAAAAAACTCATGAGGTACATGGGTAAGATGTAGAGCCATGGTCTTAGGGGAGTGCTAAACTAGACGGCATAGGTTTAAGGTGAGAGGGGAAAGATTTAAAAGGGACCTCTTTTTCCATGCGGAGGGTGGTACATGTATGGAACGAGCTGCCAGAGGAAGTGGTGGGGGCTGGTACAATGGTAACATTTAAAAGGCATCTGGATGGGTATATGAATAGGGAAGGTTTGGAGGGATATGGGCAAAATGGGACTAGATTAAATTAGGATATCTAGTTGGCATGGACGAGTTGGACTGAAGGATCATTACTGTGCGGTATCTCTCTATGATTCTATCTCACAAAAATTCCAAGAATTTTCCCCAAACAACATTAGTACTAAATATGTTTAGATTAGATTAGATTCCCTACAGTGTGGAAACAGGCCCTTTGACTCAACAAATCCACACTGACCCTCCAAAGAATAACCCACCCAGACCCTCGACACTGAGGAACGCACCACATACGTTCGAGACACCACCCACGCCCTCCACCTCCTCCAAGACTTCCGTTTCCCCGGTCACCAACGCCTCATCTTCACCATGGATATCCAATCCCTCTACACCTCCTTCCACCATGACCAGGGCCTCCAAGCCCTCCGGTTCGTCCTCTCCTGACGTCTCCAACAGTACCCTTCCACCGACACTCTCATTCGTTTGGCCGAACTGGTCCTCACCCTTAACAATTTCTCATTCGAATCCTCCCATTTCCTCCAGATCAAAGGGGTAGCCATGGGCACACGTATGGGCCCCAGCAATGCCTGTCTCTTTGTTGGCTACGTAGAACAGTTGATCTTCCGTAATTACACCGACACCACTCCCCACCTCTTCCTCCGCTACATTGATGACTGCATTGGCGCCACCTCATGCTCCCGCGAGGAGGTTGAGCAA
>NC_057735.1:47193896-47201456 GCF_004010195.1 Chiloscyllium plagiosum
GAGCTTTACTCTGTATCTAACTCTATTCTGTCCTTGTCCTGGGAGTATTTGATGGAGGACAGTGTAGAGGGAGCTTTGCTCTGTATCTACCCCCATTCTGTCCTTATCCTGGGAGTGTTTGATGGGGGACAGTGTAGAGTGAGCTTTACTCTGTATCTAACTCTATTCTGTCCTTGTCCTGGGAGTATTTGATGGAGGACAGTGTAGAGGGAGCTTTACTCTGTATCTACCCCCATTCTGTCCTTATCCTGGGAGTGTTTGATGGGGGACAGTGTAGAGGGAGCTTTACTCTGTAGGGAATCCCATGCTGTCCCTGTCCTGGGAATGTTTAATGGGGACAGTGTGAAGGGAGCTTTACTCTGTATCTAACCTCATGCTGTCACTGTCCTGGGAGTGTGTGATAGGAACAGTGTAGAGGGAGTTTTCCTTTCTGGTGAAAAGATTTGAAGCTAGCTTGAGTGAGCTGTTGTAACCTGACGTTTGGAGCCTAACCTGTTGCTAAAGCTCCCAGTTGGAGCCTGTGTTATTACAGACTGAGGAATGGAGCTTGGACCATCTCCTGTCGCTATTGTCTGGGGCACCCACATGAAGAGACTGTTTTGGGACCTTGGGATTGGGTGGCAGTTACTACCTGAAGCTGGAAGAGTGAAGGTGAGTGTTGCCTGAAGAACTGGACTGGTGAGCTGGTGCTGGAAAGGACTTCCTGTTGTTTGGAGAAAGGGATGGTCCCTTAGGGAATGGTGACATAATTAGCGGCCTAGTCCGAGAGGGTAAGTAGGAGGATGGGTGCTTTCGTTGTTGGTGATATCCTTCCCGACTGAATCCATATGGTTTGGGTTTGTAGCAGAGACACAGACAAACCATGTGATGGTTTCAAACCACAGCCTGAGTGACAGGTTATAGGTTCAATTCCCACTCGAGACACCTGAGCAGATAATCCAGGCTGATACTGCGATGCAGTACTGAGGGAGAAAAATACCATTGACCACAAGTCCATCAGGAAGTGGTCAGCACGGAGCATCTTCCAGAGCCTGTGGGAAAGGGAGAGGGTGGATCCTGTCGGGTTGTTCCCTGAGCAGACTGTCAAAGTCATTTGGTAGAATGTCTCATCACCAAAGCTTTCCAACAAGCACCGAGACATTGCTCGGCTGGTGGTGAGATCCTTCGTATATGCCCAGTCCTCTTGCACCACCACATGCTGCTCTCGAAGCGGCTGCTGAGAGTTGGTAGAGACTGTCAGACATCTCCATCTGGAATGTACCTTTGGAAAGGAAGACTGGAGAGAGATGGACAAAGTTAAAAGCCACACAACACCAGGTTACAGTCCAACAGGTTTATTTGGAAGCACTAGCTTTCGGAGCACTGCTCCTCCATTGGGTGGTTGTGGTATTCCAACAGCAGTCCAACACTGGCATCTCCAAATCATGGAGAGCAGCTCCGTGACGCAGGAATCTGTGCTCTACCGTTGTTCCCTGGGACACACCGAGACAAACATTGACTGCGCCTGGAGGACCATCAATGCGATGAGAGTCGTTCTTTGGTCATCCAGAGCAAGGAGTTGACTCCTCTGAGTGTCACAGACTGGCACATTCGAAGCTCCAGGATTACTTGCTGAGGAACGCACTAAACTTGGGGCAGATGCCACCCAGGCACAGTGGGGAAAGACCACAGTCTGAGGTCTTCGTGTGAAGTACAATAGGGCTCTGTTCAGTTATTGGACCTTCCCTGTGCCATGTATGTCAGTATCATCTTGTCAGTAAGAAATGCGTTGGGTTTGTTTGTTCCATATATATAAAGACTGTACAGAACCGAACTGCTGTAGTGACTGTGTATGTAAAGATACTTTAAGAAATATAGTTTTGTAATTAAAAACACACTGTCTGAGATGCTGCCTTTTGAATGAGTTGATAAACTCTGTTTCTGTCTGCTACCTCAGCTGGCCATCGTTTTGAAGATGTGCTGGAGGGTCCTCTTTAATATCCTGAGCCTTAGTTACATCGATCAAACTGGTTACTGGGTTATCACAGGGCTCAGTATGGGGGACTCTGCTTCCTAAATACTAAAAGCACTCCCTCATTGGGTGCCCTCAGAGGGGGTAAGGCTTCCCTCAAAGAGGGTAATACTGCTCTTAGGGAGGGTGTGCCTGACCAGAATGGTGCGTATGTTAGAGATTTTAAGAGTGAAGTTGAGTTTCTGCTCTGAAGTAAGAAGGGTTAGTTTTCATGATGTCCATATGTTTCACACACTATCGGTCTCTGTATGTTCAGCTCACACTCAGTCTTTTGTCGGCAGTATTCGACCTGAGTCTTGCAATCTCTGTCAGACCGTTCAAGTTGCATTCTCAAGGGAAATTTTCAAATCATATAAATCAAACCGGCCCTGAATGAGGCGGATGACCATTAACATGTCCGCCCACTGTCACAGAGTGGTCCACAGGAAACGGTGATTCACATCTTCCAAAGGCAGCATGTCACACTTTAATGAGATCGGCTTTGATAAAGGTATGATTCGCCATTTCAGGTTTCTTCCGAAAGATGCTTACTGTCGGTTTTTAACCTCTTTGTGCACATTCAGACCGTTAATTCTGGGGCTCAACAGTGGTCTTTGACTTTTGCACGTTCTCTGGAAATGTCCCAGTTACAACATTGGTGCGGTAAAGCTGCACCTTCTTTCGTTAATGTCTACATCTGAAACGGTAACGTGAAACATCCCAAAGATATAGTGTGTCGGACCATCATGTGATTTTTGGTGAGGTTTTTTTCTGTCTTAGCAAGTTGACTAAGACCAATGAGTTCATTGATTTAGGCTGGCTTTCTGTTTTTGCCATTCTATTGTGCTGTCTTCAGATCACAGCCTCTACCATTACCTGGATAGTTGTTTCCAGTACAAGATTGCCTTTGGATTAGAACACATAGAGTCATACAGCACAGAAACAGATCTTTCAATCCAACCAGTCCACACCAACCATGTTCCTAAACTAAACTCGTCCCACCTGCCTGTGCTTAGCCCATATCCCTCCAAACCTTTCCTATTCATATGCTCCTCCAAATGGCTTTTAAACATTGTAACAGGATCTGCATCCATCACTTCCTCTGGGCGTTTATTCCACATACAAATCATTGTCTGTGTAGAAAAAACTGCCCCTTGTGTCTTCTTAAAATCCTTTCTCCTCTCACCTTAAAAGTATGCACCCAAATCTCAAAATCTCCCACCCTAGGGAAAAGGCATCCAAACCATTCACCCGATCCATGCCCCTCATGATTTTATAAACCTCTAGACGGTCACCCCTCGACCTCCAACTCTCCAGTGAAAAAGTTCCCAGCCTACCCGGCCTCTCCTTATAACCCAAACCCTCCATTATCGGCAACATCCTGGTAAATCTTTTCTGAACCCTTTCCAGTTTAATAATGTCCTTCCTATAACGGCAACCGGAACTAGACGCATCTGAAAGTGTTCGAACAGAAATCCCATTGACATTTCTGTCTTGAGTGAGTTCTCATTGTAAATTGCCATCATCACAAAATTCTGACAATGTATAAAACCCATTGATAAAGTTGTCACAGGTTCTCCAGGAAGCTCTATGTTTCTGTTAAATCTCATTCTCTCCATATTCATCTGGGAATCTGAGTCCTTTCAGCAGTTCACCTCCTTTAATGGCAGTTTGCCAATTGAAGAGGTTGCTTTTAATATGCTGAATGAAATCTTCAGATCTCCATTGCTGCCTCTATCTTAGAAAGCAGATCCTGCCTATATTACAATCTTGGTTGCCAATGTTTTATGAGTAGATTTGTAGCCACCAATTTGTCTTCCTGATATTAATCGAGTGACTGATACTGTTTGGGAAGTGTGCCATCTTGTTCAAACAGTAACGTTTCTTGTCCATGTTACTAATTACCTAGTTACATTGTGTCTCAGATACGTGGTTATCCTTTGAGAGATACCAGGCTCAACTGAAACTCAAATACTCTTGTAATACAACCTAATATTCCATTAGCTTTCCTGATAGTTTGCTACTCCTGCACGTTATCATGAGTGACTTATCAAAAACGACACACAAGTCTCTTTGTACGTTTAACCTTCCAACCTCTTACTACTTAGCTGTGACTCTCTGACTCTATAAATATTCTGCATGTTGTTTCTCCTACCAAAGTGAATAACCTGACATTGTTCCACATTGCATTCCATCTGGCCTTGTATATTGCCCATTCACTAACCCTCCTGAAGCTGCTTCACACCTTCCTCACCACACACTTCATTTTGGATCATCCACAGATTTGGTCCCCACCTCCAAATCACCCATATACCTTGTGGACAGCTGCTAACTGATCCTTGTGGAACTCCATAGGCCACAGGCTGCCAATGTAAGAATGACCCATTCATTCCTACTCTGTCCACCAACCATTGATTAAGCCATTACCTCCTATCTGGTTATGATTTGGAGATGCCGGTGTTGGACTGGGGTGTACGAAGTTAAAAACCACACAACACCAGGTTATAGTCCAACAGGTTTAATTGCAAGCATTAGCTTTCGGAGCGTCGCTCCTTCTCCTGACAGCCACCTGATGAAGGAGCGTCGCTCCGAAAGCTAGTGCTTCCAATTAAACCTGGTGTTGTGTGATTTTCAACTGTTATCCTGTGCGCTTTAATTTTTCTAACCAGTCTCCTATCAGGGACTTTATCAAAAGTCTTCTGAAAATTCTGTGTGTGCTCTTTGTTGGTTTTGTCAGCAACATCTTCACAAAGATCTCCATGTTAACTGAGCTGCCTGTGCCAGATTGGATCATTACCATCCAATGATCAGATTGTTTCTTATAGATCTGAGTATTTTTCCTCATACGGAAAGAAAGCCTGCAGTTCCTGTTTTACTATGACTTCCCTTTTAAACAATGGGGTGGTATTTGTTACCTTGTAATCTAAAGGAATCATTACCATGGTAAACACTAACCAGGTAATTGCTGTAACTATTAACCTGTTAATCACAGTAACTATTAACCTTTTAGAAATGTAAATATTAACCGATTAATCACTATATCTATAAACCCATTAAAAACCCAAATGTTAACCGATTAATCATTGTAACTATGAACCCACTGTTCAAAGAAAGCATTACAACATCAATCGCTGTGAATGTTAAGCCATTAATCAACGTAGCTATTAATTGGTTAATCACCACAAGCATTAATCACCATTATTAACTGCAAATTGTAACCTGTTTATCTTTGTATCAATCCATTACAACAGTAAATATCATAAGCATTACCTGATAATCAGAACAAACATTAACCCATTAATTAGTGTAACCATTAGCCTGTTAATCTCTGTAACCCTTCGATCCATTAAACGTTGATACAGAAGAGATGATCAGGAAAGCCTTTTCTCAGCCTCGTCACAGTGGGACCTCACATTTCTATCAGTCAACATGATGTCATCATGAGGTGATTAATCATTGGCTGAAGGCTGATGTAATGAGATTTTCAGTATTTATTAATAATTCACATTTACAGACACAGATTCCGTTTTGAGACAGTTATGTCATGCATTCCACCAGAGAGACTCCCTTGAGTGAGATTAGTCTTGAGCTGAGGAAAGTCACAGTGACAGACACTGTACACTGTCCCCCATCAAACACTCCCAGGACAGGGACAGCATGGGGTTAGATACAGAGTAAAGCTCCCCCTACACTAACCCTATCAAACACTCCCAGGGCAGGGACAGCACAGGGTTACTTACAGAGTAAAGCTCCCTCTATACTGTTCCCATCAAACACTCCCAGGGCAGGGACAGCATGGGGTTAGATACAGAGTAAAGCTCCCTCTACACTAACCCTATCAAACACTCCCAGGGCAGGGACAGCATGGGGTTAGGTACAGAGTAAAGCTCCCCCTACACTAACCCTATCAAACACTCCCAGGACAGGCACAGCACAGGATTAGACACAGAGTGAAACTCTCTCTACACTGTTCCACCCCAAACAGTGTGTGTGCTCTGGGCGGGCTCCATGAATGATCACTGATTGATCATTTTCTCCATCTTACTGGAGCTGTCTATGCCATAATCTCTACTCAGTGTGACAGCCACAATGAATCAAGGCAGTGTGTTCCTGGGTTGGGTCTCGTTGCTAACAACACTGTCGCTGGACAGTTTGGGTGGAGTTGTTATTTGCTGTGTCAGTGCTGGAGAGGAATTTTGATCTGACTGTGGTTGTCCTTCCTGTGAATTACATGGGGACTATATTAACTTCTTGTCAGTGATGTGTGTTCGGTTCTGTAGAGGAACCACTTCTCACTTGTGTTCCTGGAATTTCAACTGAAATCACGCTCAACACATTATACCGGAATTGGAGTCAGTGTCCCAACAGCTGCTCTGTGTCCAACCTTCTCCCTCTCTTGCATCTTGTTCATGGCACTCTGGATCTGAGGCTGATAAAACGACTATAGCTTAGGCTTGATGAGGTGGTGCCGGTGTTGGACTGAGGTGGGGGACAAAATCAGATGCCTCCTGACACCAGGTTACAGCCCGACAGGTTAATTTAAAATCACAAGCTTTCAGAGCACTGCTGCTTTGAAGCTTGTGATATTAAATAAACCTGTGGTCCGATACCTTTGACTTACGATAGCAGCAATTCAACTAGGGAGGACATCACAATCAAGACTGTGCATCAGGCAGAGTGTAAGGAATGAAGGATTGTGCAGTGATTGGAAGTGGAATGGTTGGATTTTCCCATCCGTCCGCCCCCTCCAGGTCCACTGGGAGGTGCAACATCAGTCTGTGCCCCTCAGACACCATGGACACAGTGGGAGGGTATTCATGGCGATAATCTGGCGATGGCAATACAGCACTGTCCCTCCTTCCCTTTGAAAACAGCGACACGCTCCCTCAAAGTCAACATTGCCATAGCAATGTGTCACATTGCCTTTAAGATGCCCCGTTGACAGCGAGAATGTGATGTTAACATCAGGAAATGGGCCATGGACTGAGTTCAGCACAATGGGCCCTGCCTGTGACCTGCTTCAAATCCAGAAAGAAAACTGGGAATCTTTTTGGAATGATGATGGACTGGGGGAGAGGAAATGGCATTTGGGGATTCCCGAGCTGAAGTTGCTGTGCGTGTACAAAAGAAGGTAAAGTTGACGTTTAGCTCAAGAATCTTTAATTAAAGTGTGAGAATGTGATGCATCAAAGTTGGACAGAGTCTGATCTGTGGATTATTCAGCACTGATCACAGATCTCTGCAATACAGACTGATATGCAGGGACTGCAGTGCAATCTCCAGTCTCAGCACCCAGAGGGCGAAATAATGAGGATGCTTTGCTTGAACTTGATTCGGAGATGCCGGTGTTGGACTGGGGTGGACAAAGTTAAACATCACACAACACCAGGTTATAGTCCAACAGGTTTAATTGGAAGCACACTAGCTTTTGGAGCGACGCTCCTTCATCCGGTGGTAGTGGAGGGCTCGATCCTAACACAGAATTTATAGCAAAAATTTACAGTGTGATGTAACTGAAATTATACATTGAAAAACTGATTGTCTGTTAAGCCTTTCATCTGTTAGAATAC
>NC_057735.1:47204811-47209249 GCF_004010195.1 Chiloscyllium plagiosum
GTGCTGCATTTTGGGAAAGCAAATCTTAGCAGGACTTATACACTTAATGGTAAGGTCTTAGGGAGCGTTGCTGAACAAAGAGACCTTGGAGTGCAGGTTCATATCTCCTTGAAAGTGGAGTCGCAGGTAGATAGGATAGTGAAGAAGGTGTTTGGTATGCTTTCCTTTATCGAGTACAGGAGTTGGGAAATTATGCTGTGGCTGTACAAGACATTGGATAGGCCATTTTTTGAATATTGCGTGCAATTCTGGTCTCCCTATCGGAATGATGTTGTGAAACTTGAAATGGTTCAGAAAAGATTTACAAAGATGTTGCCAGAGTTGGAGGATTTTTGTCACAGGGAGAGGTTGAACAGGCTGGGGCTGTTTTCCCTGGAGCGTTGAGGGCTGAGGGGTGACCTCTTGGAGGTTTATAAAATCAGGAGGGGCATGGATAGGATAAATAGAGAAGGTCCAAAACTAGAATGCATACATTTAAGGTGAGAGGGGAAAGATTTAAAACGGACTTAAAGGGTAGCTTTTTCACACATAGTGCGTGTATGGAATGAGCTGCCAGAGGAAGTGGTGGAGGTTGGTACATTTAAAAG
This sequence comes from Chiloscyllium plagiosum, assembly GCF_004010195.1. Taxonomy (NCBI): domain Eukaryota; kingdom Metazoa; phylum Chordata; class Chondrichthyes; order Orectolobiformes; family Hemiscylliidae; genus Chiloscyllium; species Chiloscyllium plagiosum. Next base: position 47,205,399 of record NC_057735.1, read on the forward strand.
GCATCTGGGTGGGTATATGAATAGGAAGGGTTTTGAGGGATATGGGTCAAATGCTGGCAATTGGGATTAGATTAATTTAGGATATCTGGTCAGCATGGATGAGTTGGACTGAAGACTATATTTCTGTGCTGTACCTCTCTGTGACTCCATGGCTGTGAAATGAAAGAAGCATTGCACTGGGAGATAGCAATTATTTCCTCTGGCGTGGGGAGTCCAAGACGTTAACACATCATCTGAAACTGGGAGTTGAAGGTCACATAAACATTTCAATACTGAATGCTTCGTTCTTATTAGGTCAGGAGTCTGGAATCAAAGGATGGAAACAGAGTTAAGCTACAGACAAATTCTAACTGCATGTCAGATAAGACATGATCCTACTGAACAGCAGGACAGATTTGATGGGCCAAATAGCCTATTCCTGTTTCTATTTCTGATGGTCTTCAAAGTGGAGCAGGCTCAGAGCGGCAGGATAGGTCACTCCTACACTAATAGGGCCCATGAATAATGCCATGTTGCCCTTAGAAATCAGACATCCTCACCTTTAGCACAAAAAACCTTCTCAAAGTACCCTTTTATTTCTCCCTGGCAGCTTCCTTACTTCCTGTCAGTGACCTTGATAATGTTTAATGCAGCCACTTCCTGGAGCAGTCTTTCAGTCAGTTTGTACAGACTAGATTAGATTAGATTACTTACAGTGTGGAAACAGGCACTTCGGCCCAACAAGTCCACACCGCCCCACCGAAGCGCAACCCACCCATTCCCCTACATTTACCCCTTACCTAACACTACGGGCAATTTAGCATGGCCAATTCACCTGACCCTGCACATCTTTGGACGGTGGGAGGAAACCGGAGCACCCGGAGGAAACCCACGCAGACACGGGGAGAATGTGCAAACTCCACACAGTCAGTCGCCTGAGGCGGGAATTGAACCCAGGTCTCTGGCGCTGTGAGGCAGCAGTGCTAACCACTGTGCCACCGTGCCGCCCAGTAGTTTGTGGCTTCCATGGGACAGCATGTCGCTAAGTGGTTAGCACTGCTGCCTCACAGCACCAGACACTTGGGTTCGAGTCCAGCCTCGGGCGTTCCTCGCACAGTCCAAAGATGTGCAGGTCTGGCCATGCTAAATTGCCCATAGGCCAGGGATATGCAGGATTACAGGGATAGGGTGGGATGCCCTTCAGAGAGTCAGTATGGACTTGATGGACGGAATGGCCTGCTTCCACACTATCGGGTTTCTATGTATGAGGAAAGACTGAATCAGTTAAGGTTATATTCACTGGAGTTTCGAAGAATGAGGGGGAATCTCATGGAAGCCTACAGGATTTGACCAGGGAATTACAGGAAGGGTGTCCTGTTAACTGGGGAGTCCAGAATCGGGGCTCACAGTCTGACAATACAGGGTGTCTTATTTAGGACTGAGATAAGCAGAACTATCTTCACCCAATGAGTGGTGAGTCTGTGGAATTCTCTACCATAGGTAGCGGCTGAGGCCAAAGCATATAACATTTTCAAGAGGGACGTTGACATAGTTATTTAGGTGAAAGAGATCAGAGGGTGTGGGGAGAGAGCATGGACAGGTGACTGAGTTGGCTGATCGTATTGAATAGGGGAGCAGGCTCAAATGACCAACTCTGCTGTTGGTCGCTATGTACCTGCTGGACTTTGGCACCTTCTAAATAAAACGCGACACTTCTGCTTTCAAGCAAAAGCCAAATTACCTTAACGTGTTCACTCTGCCTGGATAAGCACAAATTACAGCACGTCTCCCAAGGTAATCCCCCCGCAGTCACATGCTTTCTTGCAACAGATTTTTTTGACTCACTGTTCCAAATTGACTTTCTGACCTCAAAAGAAAAACTTGGCAGAACTGACTTACAACTGCCTCTACTTTGAAATCCAAAGAGATTGTACACTGTGCATCTTTCATCATGGTATATTTCTAAGTGATGGACTACCTGAAGTTATAATTGGCAGTCACACACATAGTGGTCATCTGACTCTCTGCCTCATACTCCAGTTGCCTGTGACTAACCAGCTCCCAGTCTGCCCAGCCCCTTCCTCCCATCCCTGGTCTAACTGAGACTACAACGTCTCCCACCTCCTGGTGTCTCTTAGCCACCATTCTCCACTTTAGACTAGCTCCTGTTTTCCCTGCTCAACATTTCTTCCTTTGACAAAAACTGGAACAGAAATGCCACGCTCCCAACATCATGTTAGTAACATCAAACATAGGCAGTAGGGTGGAGAAAGATCAGAGAGTTAAAAATAGAGTGTCAGTCATTACATCAGAACCCAGCTTGTCTGATTTCAGGCCAATCTGGTTTGTAAATCAAGGGAAATCCTAACCCAGAAAACAGGGAGTTTCCTGGAAGATTTCCTTGTTGTAATAAAGTCCTATTCTCAGCCTGTTTGACATATCAGGAATAAATGATAGGCCAGCAGTAAAGGGTTATTTGGTTACAGAGGAAGACGAGTCACTGACAGATGGTGCCTGTGTGACCTCTGGCCCCAGGACAGCTGTGTTAATGAAGGCTGCGAGAACTCTGGACTTCCTTGGTAATAAACAGCGACCCAGGGGATCAGTGCCTCGGTTCAGTCTGTGTTTATAATGACAGGTCAAGGTGCACACTCTGGCCAGGGCTATGGGGTCACTGGTCAGCCCCCAGTCTGTCAGTACCGTCACCCAGTCATCCCACTCACTGTTGGCTATCTTTCTAATCACGTGGGTCAGCAATGGCTAAGCCTGCACACTGTTTCAGTACAGATACAGACTGGCATCTATCCAACAGTGTGAAAAACTGCCCACACAAAAAACAGGAAAATCCAACCTGGGCCAAACACTGCCCCAGCTACTCTCCATCATCAGTAACGTGATGGAAGGGGTCAGTAACAGGGCTAGCAAGCAGCACCTGCTCAGCAATAACCTGCTCAGTGACGCCCAGTTTGGGTTCCCCCCCAGGGTCACTCAGCTCCTGACCTCATTACAGCCTTGGGTCAAACATGGACAAAAGGGCTGAATGCCAGAGGGGAGGGGAGAGGGACAGCCCTGGCAAGTAGGCAGAAGTAATAGATACTAGCTGGGCCAGCGATGCCATATTGCTTTAATTAATAAAGAAAAATGATAATATCTGGAGACCAGGCATGTCAGGCAGTGCCTAACCTCAATTAGATTAGTACTAACTGTCACAACCCATTTTAATCATTCTCAGTTATAGTCGAGCGATGATGTATTTGCACGTGTTGTTGTGTCACCATGTGACCTACAATGACAGCAACGCTGCTGCCCAGATTTGCTCCACTTCTGACATTGCTGTTAACCAGTCGGCACAGTCAGACATCTCCATACTAACTCCCAGCCCCCCAGCCCTGCTGGAGGGATTGCTCAGAGGTCAGCTTGCTGACTCTACACGTCAGGCCCCAATAGTTTTGACAGGCCCTGCCATGAGAAGATGGTGGCAGGATAAGAAGGTGGAGACAAGACCCAAGACAAAGGGCACAGTGAGTCTCATGCGGAGATATGAAGGCAGAGGACTGACAATAAGCTGTATGATCAGGGAGCTGGGATAGGGACTGGGATAGGGGACTGGGAGCTGGGATAGGGGACTGGGATAGAGGACTGGGATAGGGGACTGGGAGCTGGGATAGGAGACTGGGAGACTGGGATAGGGGACTGGGATAGGGGACTGGGAGCTGGGATAGGAGACTTGGGATAGAGGACTGGGATAGGGGACTGGGAGCTGGGATAGGGACTGGGATAGGGGACTGGGAGCTGGGATAGGGACTGGGATAGGGACTGGGATAGGGGACTGGGATAGGGGACTGGGAGACTGGGATAGGAGACTGGGATAG
>NC_057735.1:47213128-47238634 GCF_004010195.1 Chiloscyllium plagiosum
GATAGGGGACTGGGATAGGGGACTGGGAGACTGGGATAGGCGACCGGGATAGGGGACTGGGAGCTGGGATAGGGGACTGGGATAGGAGACTGGGAGCTGGGATAGGCGACCGGGATAGGGGACTGGGAGCTGGGATAGGCGACCGGGATACGGGACTGGGATAGGAGACTGGGAGCTGGGATAGGCGACCGGGATAGGGGACTGGGAGCTGGGATAGGGATGGGAGACTGGGAGCTGGGATAGGAGACTGGGACCTTGAATTTGGGACTGAGAGCTGGGATTTGGGACAGGGTGCTGGGAAACAGGATGGGATAAGAGAGTGGCAATTAGGATGTGGAACTGGGTGATGGGATATGGGTCTAGGATAAGTTCCATTATAGGCCTGGGCGCTGGGATAGGGACAGGGAATTGGAGTGAGGACTGATTATTTAGTTCCTATAACTCAGCAAATGGGCTCTGTGTTATCCCGTTTGTCACCAATCCCACCACATTGCCTATTCGGAATCTCTCTCTGTTTGACATTAATCCCTCATCCCATTCCTTTCCTTGGCTCACTGCAGCCATTCTATTCCACGTACCTCGACTGCTCCATTTCTCCTGGGCCCCTTCCTTCCTCACCTGTTCCTCAATGTGATGGACGACTGTTCTGTTTAGAATGAACTGAAATGACTCAGTGACAAACCCCAATTGCCAAATCTACTACCAAGGGCTGCGATTGTAAAATATTATTTTTGTCTGATGTCATTTCTGAGCTGGTTTTGTTTGTGGGTGCGGAAAAGTTTCTCGATGTTATCTTGCCTCAGTTAGGGTGGTTCCTGTAAACACCGATTAGGATTCAATTTCCAATATATTACCCAGGCTGAAGCGATTTGACCACCTGGTTGTTATAGAGACCACTAGGTTGTTAATTCCATTGACAGACAACACAGGATTCAACAGGCTTCGGAACACAAGGAGATACATGAGACGGGTTTATCCTGATAAAGGGCCTTTGCCCGAAATGTTAATTTTCCTGCTCCTCCAATCCTGCCTGACCTGCTGCGCTTTTCCAGCACCACTCTAATCATGACTCTGGTCTCCAGGATCTGCAGTACCCACTTTCGCCGAGTTTATCCATCAGAGTGTCTTCAGTTAGGCTATGACCATGCCCATCCCCTCCCACCTTGAGCACTGGAAGTAAGATCAGATTAGGAGCAGGTAGTCAGAGATTCAGAAATTGGGATGCCTTGAAAAGGCATGTTCGTACTGGAGATAGTCATTGCCTGATATTTGTATTGTTACCCTCTTCGTTGTTTAATACTCTCCTAAGTTTGTATTATCTGCACAATTATGCCACATATATTGAGATCCTGTGCATTATGTAGTCAGCAATGATCTGAAAATTGACCTCAGGTGTGATAACTGCATGGCACCCTCTCCAGGCGTGATTACAGGAACACAGACGGCAGGGAGTACACGGGAACACAGGCTGCAGGGAGTACACGGGAACACAGGCTGCAGGGTGTACACGGGAACACAGGCTGCAGGGTGTACACGGGAACACAGGCTGCAGGGTGTACACAGGAACACAGGCTGCAGGGTATACACGGGAACACAGGCTGCAGGGTATACACGGGAACACAGGCTGCAGGGTATACACAGGAACACAGACTGCAGGGTGTACGCAGGAACACAGACGGCAGGGTGCACACGAAAACACGGACTGCAGGGTGTACACAGAACAGACTGCAGGGTGTACACAGGATCACAGACTGCAGGGTGTACGCAGGAACACAGACGGCAGGGTATACACGGGAATACAGATTGCAGGGTGTACACAAAAACACGGACTGCAGGGTGTACACGGGAACACGGACTGCAGGGTGCACACGGGAACACGGACTGCAGGGCTTACACGGGAACACGGACTGCAGGGTATACACAGGAACATGGACTGCAGAGCGCACACGGGAACATAGACTGCAGTGCGTACACGGGAATACAGACTGCAGGGTGTACACGGGAACAGACTGCAGGGCGTACACGGGAACACAGACTGCAGGGCGTACACGGGAACACAGACTGCAGGGCGAACACGGGAACACAGACTGCAGGGCGTACACAGGAACACAGACTGCAGGGTGCACATGGGAACATGGACTGCAGGGTATACACGCGAGCACAGACTGCAGGGTAGACACGAAAACACAGACTGCAGGACGTACACAGGAACAGGGAGTGCAGGGTGTACATGGGAACACAGAGGCAGGGTGCACACGGGAACACGGACTGCAGGGTGCACACGGGAACACGGACTGCAGGGTGCACACGGGAACACGGACTGCAGGGTGCACACCAGGGCGTACACGGGAACACGGACTGCAGGGCATACACGGGTACACAGACAGCAGGGTTCAAGCGGGAACACAGACTGTAGGGCGTACATGGGAACACGGACTGCAGGGCGTACACGGGAACACGGACTGCAGGGCATACACGGGTACACAGACAGCAGGGTTCAAGCGGGAACACAGACTGTAGGGCGTACATGGGAACACGGACTGCAGGGCGTACACGGGAACACGGACTGCAGGGCATACACGGGTACACAGACAGCAGGGTTCAAGCGGGAACACAGACTGTAGGGCGTACATGGGAACACGGACTGCAGGGCGTACACGGGAACACGGACTGCAGGGCATACACGGGTACACAGACAGCAGGGTTCAAGCGGGAACACAGACTGTAGGGCGTACATGGGAACACGGACTGCAGGGCGTACACGGGAACACGGACTGCAGGGCATACACGGGTACACAGACAGCAGGGTTCAAGCGGGAACACAGACTGTAGGGCGTACATGGGAACACGGACTGCAGGGCGTACACGGGAACACGGACTGCAGGGCATACACGGGTACACAGACAGCAGGGTTCAAGCGGGAACACAGACTGTAGGGCGTACATGGGAACACGGACTGCAGGGCGTACACGGGAACACGGACTGCAGGGCATACACGGGTACACAGACAGCAGGGTTCAAGCGGGAACACAGACTGTAGGGCGTACATGGGAACACGGACTGCAGGGCGTACACGGGAACACGGACTGCAGGGCATACACGGGTACACAGACAGCAGGGTTCAAGCGGGAACACAGACTGTAGGGCGTACATGGGAACACGGACTGCAGGGCGTACACGGGAACACGGACTGCAGGGCATACACGGGTACACAGACAGCAGGGTTCAAGCGGGAACACAGACTGTAGGGCGTACATGGGAACACGGACTGCAGGGCGTACACGGGAACACGGACTGCAGGGCATACACGGGTACACAGACAGCAGGGTTCAAGCGGGAACACAGACTGTAGGGCGTACATGGGAACACGGACTGCAGGGCGTACACGGGAACACGGACTGCAGGGCATACACGGGTACACAGACAGCAGGGTTCAAGCGGGAACACAGACTGTAGGGCGTACATGGGAACACGGACTGCAGGGCGTACACGGGAACACGGACTGCAGGGCATACACGGGTACACAGACAGCAGGGTTCAAGCGGGAACACAGACTGTAGGGCGTACATGGGAACACGGACTGCAGGGCGTACACGGGAACACGGACTGCAGGGCATACACGGGTACACAGACAGCAGGGTTCAAGCGGGAACACAGACTGTAGGGCGTACATGGGAACACGGACTGCAGGGCGTACACGGGAACACGGACTGCAGGGCATACACGGGTACACAGACAGCAGGGTTCAAGCGGGAACACAGACTGTAGGGCGTACATGGGAACACGGACTGCAGGGCGTACACGGGAACACGGACTGCAGGGCATACACGGGTACACAGACAGCAGGGTTCAAGCGGGAACACAGACTGTAGGGCGTACATGGGAACACGGACTGCAGGGCGTACACGGGAACACGGACTGCAGGGCATACACGGGTACACAGACAGCAGGGTTCAAGCGGGAACACAGACTGTAGGGCGTACATGGGAACACGGACTGCAGGGCGTACACGGGAACACGGACTGCAGGGCATACACGGGTACACAGACAGCAGGGTTCAAGCGGGAACACAGACTGTAGGGCGTACATGGGAACACGGACTGCAGGGCGTACACGGGAACACGGACTGCAGGGCATACACGGGTACACAGACAGCAGGGTTCAAGCGGGAACACAGACTGTAGGGCGTACATGGGAACACGGACTGCAGGGCGTACACGGGAACACGGACTGCAGGGCATACACGGGTACACAGACAGCAGGGTTCAAGCGGGAACACAGACTGTAGGGCGTACATGGGAACACGGACTGCAGGGCGTACACGGGAACACGGACTGCAGGGCATACACGGGTACACAGACAGCAGGGTTCAAGCGGGAACACAGACTGTAGGGCGTACATGGGAACACGGACTGCAGGGCGTACACGGGAACACGGACTGCAGGGCATACACGGGTACACAGACAGCAGGGTTCAAGCGGGAACACAGACTGTAGGGCGTACATGGGAACACGGACTGCAGGGCGTACACGGGAACACGGACTGCAGGGCATACACGGGTACACAGACAGCAGGGTTCAAGCGGGAACACAGACTGTAGGGCGTACATGGGAACACGGACTGCAGGGCGTACACGGGAACACGGACTGCAGGGCATACACGGGTACACAGACAGCAGGGTTCAAGCGGGAACACAGACTGTAGGGCGTACATGGGAACACGGACTGCAGGGCGTACACGGGAACACGGACTGCAGGGCATACACGGGTACACAGACAGCAGGGTTCAAGCGGGAACACAGACTGTAGGGCGTACATGGGAACACGGACTGCAGGGCGTACACGGGAACACGGACGCAGGGTTCAAGCGGGACACAGGAACACAGACTGCACATGGGAACATGGACTGCAGCGTGCACACGGGCTGCAGGGTGTACACGGGAACACGGACTGCAGGGCGCACGCGGGAACACGGACTGCAGGGCGCCCGCGGGAACACGGACTGCAGGGCGCCCGCTGGAACACGGACTGCAGGGCGCCCGCGGGAACACGGACTGCAGGGCGCCCGACGGAACACGGACTGCAGGGCGCCCGCGGCAACACGGACTGCAGGGCGCCCGCGGGAACACGGACTGCAGGGCGCCCGCGGGAACACGGACTGCAGGGCGCCCGCGGGAACACGCCCTGCAGGGCGCCCGCGGGAACACGGACGGCAGGGCGTCCACGGGAACACGGACGGCAGGGCGTCCACGGGAACACGGACGGCAGGGCGTCCACGGGAACACGGACGGCAGGGCGTCCACGGGAACACGGACGGCAGGGTGCACACGGGAACACGGACGGCAGGGTGCACACGGGAACACGGACTGCAGGGCATACACAGGAACACGGACTGCAGGGTGCACATGGGAACATGGACTGCAGCGTGCACACGGGAACATGGACTGCAGGACGTACATGGGAACACGGACTGCAAGGCGTACACGGGAACACGGACTGCAGGGAACACACAGGAACACAGACTGCAGGGCGTACACGGGAACAGACGGCAGGGCGTACACGGGAACACGGACTGCAGGGCATACACGGGTACACAGACAGCAGGGTTCAAGCGGGAACACAGACTGTAGGGCGTACATGGGAACACGGACGGCAGGGCGTACACGGGAACACGGACGCAGGGTTCAAGCGGGAACACGGACTGCAGGATGCACACGGGAACACGGACTGCAGCTTGCACAAAGGAACACGGACTGCAGGGTCAACACGGGAACACGGACTGCAGGGCGCACACGAGAACACGGACTGCAGGGCGCACACGAGAACACGGACTGCAGGGCGCACACAGGAACACGGACTGCAGGGTGCACACAGGAACACGGGCTGCAGGGTCAACACGGGAACACGGACTGCAGCGTGCACACGGGAACACGGACTGCAGGGCGCACGCGAGAACACGGACTGCAGGGCGCACGCGGGAACACGGACTGCAGGGCGCCCGCGGGAACACGGACTGCAGGGCGTCCGTGGGAACACGGACTGCAGGGCGCCCGCGGGAACACGTACTGCAGGGCGTCCGTGGGATCACGGACTGCAGGGCGTCCACGGGAACACGGACGGCAGGGCGTCCACGGGAACACGGACGGCAGGGCGTCCACGGGAACACGGACGGCAGGGTGCACACGGGAACACGGACGGCAGGGTGCACACGGAAACACGGACTGCAGGACATACACAGGAACACGGACTGCAGGTTGCACATGGGAACATGGACTGCAGCGTGCACACGGGCTGGAGGGTGTACACGGGAACTTGCACTGCAGGACGTACATGGGAACACGGACTGCAAGGCGTACACGGGAACACTGACTGCAGGGAACACACAGGAACACAGACTGCAGGGCGTACATGGGAACACGGACTGCAGGGCGTACACGGGTACACGGACTGCAGGGCGTACACGGGAACACGGACTGCAGGGCGCACACGGGAACACGGACTGCAGGGTGCACATGTGAACACGGACTGCAGGGCGTACATGGGAACACGGACTGCAGGGCGTACACGGGAACACGGACTGCAGGGCGCACACGGGAACACGGGCTGCAGCGTGCACAAAGGATCACGGGCTGCAGCGTGCACGCGAGAACACGGGCTGCAGGGCGCACGCGAGAACACGGGCTGCAGGGCGCACGCGAGAACACGGGCTGCAGGGCGCCCGCGGGAACACGGACTGCAGGGCGCCCGCGGGAACACGGACTGCAGGGCGGCGCGGGAACACGGACTGCAGGGCGCCCGCGGGAACACTGACTGCAGGGCGCCCGCGGGAACACGGACGGCAGGGCGCCCGCGGGAACACGGACGGCAGGGCGCCCGAGGGAACACGGACGGCAGGGCGCCCGCGGGAACACGGATGGCAGGGCGCCCGCGGGAACACGGACGGCAGGGCGCCCGCGGGAACACGGACGGCAGGGCGCCCGCGGGAACACGGACGGCAGGGCGCACCCGGGAACACGGACTGCAGGGCGCACGCGGGAACACGGACTGCAGGGCGCCCGCGGGAACACGGACTGCAGGGCGCCCGCGGGAACACGGACTGCAGGGCGCCCGCGGGAACACGGACGGCAGGGCGCCCGCGGGAACACGGACGGCAGGGCGCCCGCGGGAACACGGACGGCAGGGCGTCCGCGGGAACACGGACGGCAGGGCGTCCACGGGAACACGGACGGCAGGGCATACACAGGAACACGGACTGCAGGGTGCACATGGGAACATGGACTGCAGGGTGCACACGGGAACTTGCACTGCAGGACGTACATGGGAACACGGACTGCAAGGCGTACACGGGAACACGGACTGCAGGGAACACACAGGAACACAGACTGCAGGGCGTACACAGGAACACAGACGGCAGGGCGTACACGGGAACACGGACTGCAGGGCGTACACGGGTACACAGACAGCAGGGTGCACACAGGAACTCGGGCTGCAGGGTGCACACAGGAACTCGGGCTGCAGGGTGCACACAGGAACTCGGGCTGCAGGGTGCACACAGGAACTCGGGCTGCAGGGTGCACACAGGAACTCGGGCTGCAGGGTGCACACAGGAACTCGGGCTGCAGGGTGCACACAGGAACTCGGGCTGCAGGGTGCACACAGGAACTCGGGCTGCAGGGTGCACACAGGAACTCGGGCTGCAGGGTGCACACCAGACGGCAGGGTGCACACGGGAACACAGACTGCAGGGCATACACAGGAACACGGACTGCAGGGTGCACATGGGCACACGGGCTGCAGGGCATACACAGGAACACGGACTGCAGGGTGCACATGGGCACACGGGCTGCAGGGTGTACACGGGAACTTGCACTGCAGGACGTACAATAGAACACACTGTAGGTGCAGAGGGGAACACAGACTGCAGGGTGTACACAGGTACACAGATTGTAGGGCGTACACGGGAACACGGACGGCAGGGCGCACACGGGAACACGGACTGCAGGGCGCACACGGGAACACGGACTGCAGGGCGCACACGGGAACACGGACTCCAGGGTGCACACGGGAACACGGACGGCAGGGCGCACACGGGACACGGACAGTAGGACGCACACGGGAACACGGACTGTAGGGCGTACACGGGAACACAGACTGCATGGAATACATGGGAACACAGAAAGCAGGGCTCAAGCGGGAACACAGACTGCAGGGTGCACATGGGCACACGGGCTGCAGGGCATACACGGGAGGACGGCCTGCAGGGCGTATACAGGAACACAGGCTGGAGGGCGCACACGGGAACACGGACGGCAGGGCGCACACGGGAACACGGACGGCCCAGTGTACACAGGAACACAGACTGCACAGTGCAACACAGTCTTATACCCTGTACGTGTGCGCCATCAGTCCAGTCTGTGTGCACTGGATAGTAGAGGTGTCTATATAAATTATGATGTGCAGTTGCAATGAAGAAATTTGCTGTAGATGTCACTCACTTGCTTTGTAACAGGTTAATGTGATTTCTATCAGTTCCTATTTCTAATAAACAGCTCATTGCCAGAATTCCTGTCAACACTTTATGAAGTAGTCCTGGCATTGCAAGTGTCACAAAGTGATGAGTCACCCTCTGATTGTGTAGGATTGACACTAGCCCTTTTGTTTGAGCTGTGAGGGAGGGAGACATCACTGATTGGAGTTAGTGTAGACAAGATTCACTGCACTGATTCGGGGGATGGAGGCACTGGCTTATGAGGAGGGGTTGAGCAGGTTGAGCCTGTGCTCATTGGAGTTTAGAAGAATGACTGGTGACCTTATTAAACATACAAGGCTCGTTGGGTCTTTACAGGATAGAGGGGAGGTTGCTGATCCTTCTGGGACAGTCTTGGACCAGAGGCAATAATCTCAGAAAGAGGGTCTGCACATTTCAGGCAGAGATGAGAACTTTTTCTTAGACGGTAGTGAATCGGTGGAATTCTTATAGCAGACGGCTGACAAAGCTGGGGCATTGAGTGCATTCAAGGCTGAGATAAGACAGATTTTTAATCAGCAAAGGAACTGAGAATTCTGAGGAGAAGGCACAGAAGTGGAGAATTCTCAGGTACCCCACGTTCTCGATGCATGGTGGAGCTGAACTTTATTCAGCCAATGGTTTACATTGTTTATTCCCCGCCCCCGGTTCCCCTTACAAACTGCTCACTATACATCAATGTATTGGTAAGGGGTGGGGGGGGGGGGGCAAATGTTGCTTTCAATAGACAGGCTGCAAGCAGATAGCTGGAGTGGATGGGTATTGTGACAGAGGGAGCCTGCTGGGAGTGCCTGACGTTGTCCCCTCATGTCTTCTGGTGCTTGGAAAGTGAAGCCCAATCTGGGCAAAGAGAAGCCACTGGTGGGTTACCACTGGCTGAAATCTGGGATGGCTCAAGCAGGTAGGATGGCACAGGATTTTTAATCAGCAAAGGAACTGAGAATTGAGGAGAAGGCACAGAAGTGGAGAATTCTCAGGTACCCCACGTTCTAGATGCATGGTGGAGCTGAACTTTATTCAGCCAATGGTTTACATTGTTTATTCCCCACCCCCGGTTCCCCTTACAAACTGCTCACTATACATCAATGTATTGGTAAGGGGTGGGGGGGCAAATGTTGCTTTCAATAGACAGGCTGCAAGCTGAGGACCTGCAGATAGCTGGAGTGGATGGGTATTGTGACAGAGGGAGCCTGCTGGGAGTGCCTGACGTTGTCCCCTCATGTCTTCTGGTGCTTGGAAAGTGAAGCCCAATCTGGGCAAAGAGAAGCCACTGGTGGGTTACCACTGGCTGAAATCTGGGATGGCTCAAGCAGGTAGGATGGCACAGAACCAACCTGGAAAGCGTCAGTGCCCCTATCTCTGGGCCAGGAGTTCTGAGTTCAAGTCCCACCCACTCCACCAGTGTTACATCTGTGAACAGGGTGACATAAAGTCACGCTGGGGACGCAGCTGGCTTGGAAGGGGAGAAACTGAGGACTGCAGATGCTGGAGACCAGACTTGAAAGGTGTGGTGCTGGAAAAGTGCAGCAGGTCAGGCAGCATCCGAGGAACAGGAGAGTCGACGTTTCGGGCCGGAACCCTTCATCAGGAAGATGAAGATGGGTTGGAAGAGTGCAAAGGAATAAGACACTAGAACAAAAATGGATTGCTGGATTTCACACTATTGCAGCTATAATGAATGAGAGAAAAGGCTGACTCTCCATCGGGGAGCTTGCTCATCCGGATAAAGCAGTGTTTCACTCATCAATGACAGATATCCCAGCGCTAATACACTGTGTAGATAATCACTTCAATGAGACTGACAGTCCAGTAGCAATGGAACAATGTCCATATAGACTGACTGAATGAAGAGAGTCCACTCACATTAATCAGTCCATTCAAAGCCAAGCCCTTTCAGTCTGTTCTCCACCACGTTCCCAGCCATACTCATGGTGCTACCTTCAACAGGCTGCATAAAACCATAAAGTACAAGAATACAATTAGGCCATTCAGCCCATCCAGTCTGCTCAGCCAGCCAACGTGTTTCTCAACCCCATTTGCTTTTCTTTGATCCCCTTACTAATCTCGGTTTCAAATACGCTCAATGACTTGGCCTCCACAACACTCTTTGGCAATGAGTTCCACAGATTCCCCACTCTCTGGCTGAAGAAATGCCTTCCCATCTCTGTGCTGCAGGGCTATCTCTTCACTCTGAGGCTGTGCCCTCAGGTCAGAGTCTCTCTTTCTTGTGGGATGATCTCCACAGCAACTCTATCCAGGTCTCTCAATATTCCACACACTGCAATCAGATTCCCCTTCTTCCTTCCAAACTTCATCGCATACAGACCCAGAGTCCTCACTCCTTGCTCATGTTACAAGTCCTTCATCCCTGAGATCTTTCTCCTGACCTCCCCTCCAATCGCAACACATGCTTCCAGAGAAAGGGGCCCACAATATTGCAAATGCAGTATGACCAGAGCTTTACACAGCCTCAGCAGTACATTTGGAGATTTGTAGCTGAGCTGAAAGGTTTTGGCACCATACTAGGTAACATCTTCAGTGAGCATCTGTCAGAGCTGGGCTTCATCTGGAGGCTCACTGAAGATGTTACCTGGTATGGTGCCAAAACATCCAGCTCAGCAAGCAAACCTACATCCAGAATTCAGCAGTACACCTCAAATCTTATACTGCAGCCCTCTTGATACGAATTACAATTAGCCTTCTAAACCAGAATGCTAATCATTAAGAGAATCCTGAACTAGGGCTCCTTTAACAAAAATGCATTGCCCTTGGCTGCTTTTTCCAGAGGGGCTGTAAAGTCATGGGCTCCGATATGTCTGGATTTATCTACTTGAAGGTTGTACAAGTGTTTTATTAAAAACTTAATGAAATGGGAGTGGCCAGTTCTCACAGCTTTTCGCTAGTGTGTTTTGGTTTTAGTAGTCTGGCTGTTCAGAGCTGCTGGTCAGTTGTTAGCTACGGACTCAAAGAGGGGAGTTTATGGAGAGTATTGCAGGAATTTGTAACAGCATCATTAAGTTGGGATTTCAGACAGGTTGTGACAGGTTCTATATTGCATTCTTTTGTTTGAGTTTCATTCAGAAATCTTGCAAATAAATTGTTTTGTTTAAAACGAAGTGGTTGGGCTAGCTGCATCACTCCTGGGATATCCATTTTACACCTTCTTAAAACTCGCAAAGTTAGGGCCCAGGCAACTTTCTTGAAATGTTTTGAGGGGGGTCTGGCCTCCCCGCTTTGTCAGCACCTGTCCCTCCACCCACCTTTGCGGCATTTGCAAACCCAGCAACAATGCAGTCAGTTCCTTCATCCTGACCATTAACATCAAACATGAATTATTTTGGTTCCAACTTTCACCCTTTGGAACTCCAATAGGGCTGCCATCCTGAAAGAGACCCCTTTATCCCCAATGTCTGCCAGTCAGCCAATCCTCTACCCATACCAGTAGCCTGCCCCTAACTGTATGGCTCATATCTTATCTAGCAGCCTCCTGTACAGTACTTTGTCAAAGCGTTCTGAAAATCTAAATAGGTCACGTCAACTACCTTCAAGATATCTCAACAGATTTGGCAGGTGTAACCTTCCCTTGACAAAGCCATGCTGGTTCAGCCCTATTTCATCATGCACTTCCAAATACTCTGGGACCCTCTCCGACCCCAGTGATTCCTGTAACATCACCAATGCGTCTACAATCTGCTGAGTTATCTCCTTCAGAACTCTGGGGTTTAGTTCATCTGGTCCAGGTAATTTATCCACCTTCAAATCTTTCAGCATCCCCAGCAATTCTCAACGATGGCCATCACACTCACCTCTGATCAGATTTGCTTGAGGTTTTGGTATACAGCTGGTGTCTTCCACTATGAAAACTGGTGCAATGGACCTGTTCAGTTCCACCGCCATTTCCCTTTTCCCCATTACTATTTCTCCAGCCCCTTTACCTTGTTTCATATACTGTGCATTCAAGTACAATACCCTCAGTCCTGCACTGATTGCTCCCCTTCTCAGTTGTCCCCTTATTTGCTGTGCCTGAATTAGTGACCCTTTCCATACTGTTCTATTATTTAATCTGGAAACTTTAATAACCTCTGCTAAGCACTCCCCTCCTTTCACCTTTCCAGAATTTATCCATGCAATTGACCCCACCCCCACCCCACTATTTAGTTTAAAACCCAGTTATGTAATTTGTCAGGACTTCAGTCCCAGCATAGTTCAGGTGGAGCACAAGCCCTTGGAACAGCTCCTTCCGTCCCCTGTCTGTTGATCATGCGCAAGGTTGCTGGCGGATCAGGGTGTAATGCAGAGATCATTTTGTGGTTCTGATTTGTTATTGCGCCCTATCTGCAAATTCTCCCACAGCAGAACCTCTTTCCACTGAGATCATTCAGACCCTACATGCACCATGACAACTAGGTCTTTCCCCTCCCACTCCAAGACCTTCAGCAGTCCAGATGAGATATCCTTAACCTGGGCACCAAGCAGGGAACAGCCTTCAGAATATGTGGCCCTGGCCAAAATTAGTCTCTATTCTCCTGACTATACTATCCCTGAATACATCCACATTTCTCTTACCTCCCTGCACCACGCTGCTATAGTCAGTCCCAAAGCCCCACTCTCACCTGTATGGGGAGTAAGAATGTCAAACGGGAAGCTCAATTTTACTGCCTGGACACTTCTACCTGCCTTACTGGTAGGCACAGCTTTTGGTCTCTTATTGACCAAATTCCAGGTAGTTAATCTTAAGGGGAAACATAGCATCCTGGTAATTGTGGCATTCCCTGATCCTTCAGCTGAGATGATACATTCATTACTATTCAAACAGTTAAGTAGACCAGAAGAAAATGACTGTCAATGACTGAAGGGTGAAAATATGGTGCCTGTGAAATATTTGAATTCTGTCTATTGAATTATTAACAAATTCTCTCAGATTGTACACAGACCATAAACCAGAGGTGTCACAGTTTGATACTTAGAGATTGGGATGGCCTTGGGGGAGTGGTAACTTAGTTGTCCCAGAGTCTGTTTGCAGTCAGTACACGGTCGTCACTGTGGGCTGACATTTTTGTACATAATGTTTCAGGTTGAGACATTTTTAAATGTTGTACAATTGCTAAACCATAAATTCTTACAACATGTAACAATTAATCTGTTAGTCAGTGAGGCATACTAAAACATAAAAGATGAAGATAAAACTGCTAAGAATGGTGTTGAATATGTAATGGACAATGATGTTAATCATTGCACAAAGTCACTGTCAACTATGAGCAGGAGTCTGCCCTCACACTCTTGTCTGATCTTTTAGCCCTTGTCAGAGATTCATTCTGCTCCTGCCTGCCTGCTTTGCTAAGCTGCATTCGAGTTAAGATAAGAGGAAGAAATCAAAAGGACATGTCTTCAATGTCTAACATTTTCTTAACCTTCAAACTTCCAAAAGTTCTCCACATACAAACAGGTTTCCACAAATTAAAAAAAGAACTGCCCATGCTGCAAAAGCTCAGGAGGTCTGGCTGCATCTGTGGAGTGAAATTAATGTTTCAGGTCCAGTGACCGTTTTGCTGTTACATTAAAACACCTCAAATCTTTTGGATATACAGTGACTAATATCAAGGTAACCATCTGTAAAAAATGAAATATATGGTCTTTAAAGCTAGGTTAATGGCCTTTAATTTTCTAAGATTTGCTTTCCAGTTCAATTTGCGAAGTTAGACTCCATGCACTGAAAAATTTTATTCTCTTGGTTTATCACATTGGGAGTGGAAAACCAAACCAATTCCAATTTAGAAAATTAAACCCAAGATAATAACACTTCACAAACTGAACTACTCAAACTCAAATTTGGGAACGATCAATTAGTTTTGTAGACCATACAAGTAATTTTATTCATTGAACAGTTGGGTTTCCATTGTAGTTAGTTACTACACATATCCATAAGATTTCCAAGGTTTATTTGACATAACCACACAAAGCTTTTACACAAAAAAACCCAGCAAAATCATAGGCTCAATCCTTTCCTCAGCAACACCTTTTTGAGATGCTCAATCCCAGAGAAATACCACTCCTACCTTAACTCTAATTTTTTAATTGAATCAATCGGGTTTTCCTTCTTGAATTGCATAGCTTTTAAGACTTCTTTCCGGTTCAATGGCCGGAATTCCTTTAGCGTTAGCGTCTTGCACCCATCACCTGGTTAGATCAAGGAGCTACTCCTCAGCCCTCTCTTTCCAATCAAACTCCCACACTTCCTCAAAACCTCAACTGTTCGCATGCCTTCCTCTTATTCTACACCCCAAACTCTTCCACCTTGCCCAAAACACACACTTCAGCCTCTCAACCTCCCCCTTTACTCAGCCCCCTCCCCCGACACACACAACCACTCCTCTTCCCCCTCAGCACACTTATCACACAACTCAGTCCATTCGCCTACTCACCCAAGTCAACCTCATGGGGGTCAGGTTTCCTATCTGATCATTAATTCTCATTCTTACCCATCGCATATTTCTCAACTGCAGGTGAACTGCCAGAAGTGCATGTCACAAAAATAAAGAAACTATAACCAAAGCTGTTGTGTAACCAAAGTTTATTTCCAAGAAAGTCACAAAACAGCACATGAATGGTGCAGTGTGAAGGCAGGAACAGGGTCACAAGGAACAATATTGTATCACTCCAGCTTCTCCTCGTTATATCACCAATGGACAAGATAGTCAGGGAATGGCAGCAAGCCACATACAATATTTACAATGCAGTAACTGGTGGAAAAAAAGGACTCAACAAAAAGCATTTCCAGCACTCGAGACAGCAGCCCAAAAGACTGGTTGGCATGAGCACACAACTCAAAGCTAACCCGATCTACATAGCATGTCTGATGTTGCAAATTAATCAGTAACTTTAAGCTACAGCCAGCATCTGAAATATTCATGCAGGCAAAGTTAATAAACTGGATGCAAGAATTGTCAGTTTCCAAAAACTCTCAATTTAATTCTGCAATCATGTGAAGAGTCAGCGAGCCACATTATTTTAAAGCCTGCAAGACTGTACTCCTACTGAATGTCTGAACACTTCTCATAACATGAGAATATTTTAAATACTCTAATGCACTCATGACATATTTCTGTTCCAGTAATATCCCAAAGCACTGCACAAAATTGACTACCACAAATGAAGTGCAGGATTTACAAATAGCAAGGCAAAAATGTAAGATGTTTTCTAATATACCTGCAAACATATGAAAAACCAGTGAACACAAAAAACACATAACCCCAGGTGACATATCACAAGAAAAACAGCACAACACCACGAAGTTGTGTTAACAAGCCTAAAGATAGAGTGTTATCTGCCAATAATAATAAAAAACAAACTGCTGGTTTGCTTAGGGAGGGGGCATATTGATCCCATCAGATCTGCTGGAGATGGGCAAGCTTATGGAATCCAAGAAAACTAACCCTCAATGGATAATGCAGTAGGTAAGCAATCAATGGTCTGCCCACAATACAATCCTACCTGTATAAAAACCATGACTCTGCCCATAATTCACAAGTTTGACAACTTCTGCATCTGAAAATCTCATCACTGGTTACATTATAGAATACATGAAAAGAAAGACAATGAACAGCTAAAATAGGGTAAAAAATGCAATGGACTACATGTCGAGTCTATTAAACAAATGCAAATCACATTCTTAACAACTCCAAGAAGTCTGTACATGGATCTTCACAAAGGCCACTATGCTTCAGGTTTACTTCCTATCGTTTGACCTGGAGCGGCTAAAACAAAGAAAAGTGAAAAGATTAGAAACCTGGCAGCTAGAAAACATTGTATTGCTTCCTTTCAAACACCAAACTGGGGCACACTGCCCACATGATACAGGTGCAGTCAGCCAGCTTCATGAGTACTCTGGTTTCTTACAGACATCACTAAAATTACAAAAACCCCCACCAAAATTTCAACACCCAAGACATTTTTTCATCCTGGGTATTAATCAATTGATGCAGCTAGCCCAGAACAGACTATTCATTAACGATTCATTAGGACCATAGAAATTCACAGAGCAAAACAGCCTTAGACCGTTTATGCATGATGAGGCATGATTCATGCCTAATACCCACTTTCCAGTTCTTGAACCATTCATTAGGTCGTAGCACGCCCTAATATAAATTAGGGAACTTCCTAATGTTATGAGGATTTATTCAACTATCACCTTTTCAGACAGTTCTTAATCTCCACTGCCCCCTCAGTGAACAAAATTAAAGGAACTCTGGTTTTACACCATTCCAACTTACCTGTGAGACCTGGAGAACGAACGAGATTGTTTGTGGTTCCTCTCCCTGGACAGAGACCTCTCTCTCCTACGATCCCTCGAGAGGGACCTATGGTGAAGTCAAGAATGCTATTAGATCACAAGATCTTTCGAGTCCTACTGTGGCAAGCGTTCTGGTTTTACCCAGAGGATCCAACTTTTTTTTTTAAAAAAAGATTCCCTACAGTGTGGAAACAGGCCCTTCCACCCAACAAGTCCACACCGATCCTCCGAAGAGTAACCCACCCAGACCCATTTCCCTCTGACTAATCCACCTAACCCTTTGGGCAATTTAGCATGGCCAACTGACCTGACCTGCACATCTTTGGACTGTGGGAGGAAACCCACATAGACACTGGGAGAATGTCTGTGTGGAGTTTGCACAGTCATCAGAGGCTGGAATCGAACCTGGGACCCTGGTGCTGTGTGGCAGCAGTGCTAAACACTGAGCCACCATGCTGCACCAAATTCATACCAGATGAGCATAAGGAGCCACGCCTTAATGCATCGATAGAGCAAAAAGACACGATACAGGTTTAGGGTGAGGGGAAAGAATTAAAAGGGACAAAATGTTCAAAGGGTAAGGTGTGCATGGAATGAGCTGCCAAATAAAGTGGTGGAAGCTGGTACAATTAGACTTAAAAGGGATCTGGATGAGTACATGAATAGGAAAGATTTAAGGGATTTGGGTCAAGTACTGGCAAATAGGACTACCTTAATTTAAGATATATGGTCAGTATGAATGGGTTGCTTGCTGTACACCTGACTCTATTCACCACTGCTTCTGCATTAGGATAATGACTCAACATTCACAAAACAAGCAATTAAGATACAACCGAATCTATTTTGGCCAAATAATTTCAGAAGGTAGTTGTAAGCAAGGATAGAACCGATACTCTTGAGCCAGGAGGCCAAGACTCAAGTTCCACCTGCTCCATGTGGTATAGCAACCTGTTCAGAGATGTTAGAAAATATGTAAAAATGATATATTACACAGTTCATGGTCATTCAAGCCTTCCCACCCACCATCTGCTAAAATAATTTGAACTATCAAATTATTTGAATTAATCCCAAACAATTTCTTTTTTGGGGCTTGAGGAAGAAATGAGTTAGAATAGGAGCCAATCCCAACTCAATAAGGAAGTAGGAGTAGCATGCAGGATTGAGATTAACATCGTAACACATGACTCATACCTGCTCCTACTTCTGCTGAAGCTCCTCCGACGAGGTGGTGATCTAGAAGTGAGAAGGAAGACCAGTTAGGAAGTGAACACATGATGGTCCACAAACAGCGACCGGTACAAAGTACCATCCTACTCGACCACAGCTGGTCCCAATAAACCCAGCTCACTAGCAATGGCAATTAAATACCTCAACATGTCAGATTTAACAAACCACTTGCATTAAAAACCTGACTTCAGTTTTAATTCTAATCTTTACAAGATGATAACTATGAAACTTGAAGATGACCAAACACCACTGCAGGGTTCACATCTCACTCAAGACGTCAATGAAAATCTAGAAATACTTCAAAATCAATTTAATAAAAATGTAATCACAAATGTATCATGTCACTGAAAACAGGAAGCAACCTCTTATTAAAACGATATGAAAAATTTGAAACCCAATGAAGAGGTTGCAATTAATTCATACTTCATAGAAGGGACAAAAATCAGCATGGACAAGGAAATCCAAAACAAACTGACAAAAACATCAGTTGATTCCAGCTCTGGACAGACCTACACAATGAAGAATCCACACAGAACCCTGCATTGGTGTAAAACAACTTCAATAATAGAGAATGTTCAAAAATAACCTATGCTACACACAGAATATGTTAACTGAACACAGCATTAAATGGAACCTGTGGATTAAAAACAGGGATGGAAACTATAACAAGTGCACCGGGCAGGAACAAGTATTCAGGATCTTGTTCCCAATGCACCTGCAGAATTGCAGCTGGCACTTACTGCCAGCAGACGGCCTCCATGAGCAATCAAAAAGCTCAAATATTTAAATTCACCATTTCAATTTGGTGGACATGCTTCCAAAGATCAGAGACAAAGGTCCCCGTACACATGACTGACCTCTAACATTTCCATCCCTGGGTGCAACTTAAGGTGCACAAACAGCTCTAACTTAGCACAGCATTTATTCTAGAAACACTGCTATAATAATGCAATACATTATACATATGTAAGACAATGTGGGTAGTGTTCTGTTAATGCTCAATTCTTTGGGTTAACTGGCTAAAACTCCAAATGCGATGTCTCACTGTGTAGGTCTGATTTCTGGATCTTCAACTTGGGACATTAATCTTCACTTATTTGAGGACAATGCACACGGTAGTGGCTTACTAAGAATGTTAATTTGAAGGCAATAGGCCACTTGGTCATTTTGACGCCACAATGGGGCTGCTTAGGTGAGAAGGCAATGCTGTACACACCTCACCCAGCAAAAGACCAATCCTTATCATTATCAATTGCAATACTGGAATTCTTAAGGTTTCATGTACTTTTACACTGCTAGATGTGCTCCCCATATTAAGACAATTAACAGCACTGTGCAGAATTAGCACTGAGCCAATGCTGACCAAGCCACTACTGTACACTACCCTCATAGTGGAAAAAATCAAGGGTAGAGTTTTAAAAAGAGAGAAAAGGCAATTAGGATATCAATATCACCAAGATAACTACAGGGCAGCTGGCACAACATGGCCATTATCAATTCACAGGCATAAGATTTGCCAGTTAAGACAACCTGATTCCCAACTGATTTTTTCCACCATGCTGCATTTTTCTGCACCAAGGACTATCCATTCCAATTAGCCTAGAACTTTCAATTCACCAACCCCATTTACACTTCCATCACCAGGACCAGGCCAGCTCTCAAGGGAAGCAAATGCCTGCTTTTGGCTGCTGTAAAAGCTTAATTTGGGCCTCCTAGTGAACCAAGGTTGCATTTTGCACCATTTAGCAGAAGACCCATGGAGAAGACTATGACTATGACCTGCCAGTCGGCAAATGTCACATCCCTTCAGAGTTACTCTGGCCCAATTTAAGACATATTTTGCACTTGGGTCTGAAAACACATGACAAGAGCCACATGAACTTATAATTGTACAACCTAACCAAGGGTGTTATACTACACAAATTTTAAATAGGGTTTCAGAACCCAAGTACAAAAGTCTAGCTGTTACTAAACACGAACACTTCTTAAAAACAAAGTTAAATTCAGTCTTTACACAGCCAGCACCTAACAGAACACTGTAGTCTCTTTACCTTGTCAAAAAGCTTACTCCATTATACCAGCAGTAGACTATTGTATAAAGCAGGAAAAACTTACTAGTCTTTTGGTTTTCAACAAGCTAGAAATGGAGAGGTGAGGCTGCCGGACTGACGGCCAGGTAGAATTTGCTGAAAAGGTTTGCCAGATGCGTGGTATTTGGTTGGCAGAGGGGGGTGTAGTGGTTTTTTTCCTGCTTTTTATTTAGTCGAAGGCTGCTGAGACAAATGCTGAGTGTTCGGCTGCTGTTGTGGAGACAACGAGTAAAGTAAACAGCTGATTGACCAGAAATGTGTGGGCAGTTGAGGCAGCCGCTGCCGATTGGTCATGGTTGGAGAAGAGGCTGAGAAACAGCATGCTTGGGAACCAAAGGGCGGTGGTGCAACCTGACGACTGGACATGCCTTGGTCATGTGATACCGACACCAGCCAAGCTGATTGGGGCGCGCTGGTCACATGACGCTGAAAGGGCTAGTTGACTGGCTAATGTAGATTCGAAGGGTGGTGAGAAGAGGCATGATGGTGACTCTGCAAGGGGGGGTTCATTTTTATTAATATATAAATAAATGGATAAAAATGCATCTTTAAAAATAAATAGTGCAACACACAAGCCATCAGTAAAAACCAATCTTGATTATTAAATAATTTAGCCATTAGTGATGAGTGACAATGCAAAACAGCAATATGTAAGCATATTAACACTTTGCATCAATCTTATTGCAATTGGCCAGAATGCAGCAACATGCTAGGCAATTCATAAATCCATTAATCAGGGTTCCTTCTGAACATAAACAAAAATGTCACTAACCTGCAAGATGCTCTTCTCTGTAGCAAGCAGAACTCCTACCCCATCAGGGACAAAACGTGTCAACACTGCCAAGGTTGATGTCAAGAATCCAGTTGCACCATAAATGTGAATGTATTTGCCAGTGCTATAGCACTGTCCTTAACAGGCAACGTTCAGCCATGGGCTGTCCATGACAGATACGCATTCTTATTTAATTGTCTGCAAACTCTCCCACACCAGGGAAGACGAAACATTTACCTTTTAATTACAAACAAGAAAGCTACCACAGAAGGAACCCCAGGTCTGAGTGTAATATGCCTTATTAGGAGTTCACAAGGCAACATTGCACCCCAAAGTAATTTCAACTCAATGCCCCCTGCGAAGCTCTCAGGCTGCACTAATAAGCTTAGCAAACCAGTGGTTCAGATAAAGACTGTTATTCAAACTAGAGAAAATCTAAGTTTTAACTTTTTATAGCAGATCACAAGAAATCAATGGTTTAAATTATTTCTCAAGTCTTTATCTTAACCTCTAGTAACCCAAAGACCCCCTCCCCAGCATTCCCTCAAAAGGCAATCACTATTTTTCCTTGACTGAGGACTTGGATTAGCTTTCTCAGACTTTCCACCTTTACTGAGCCACTTAAAAGGGAATGCTGGTGCAACGAGTCCAGTTTTCTTGTAGTGCGAAAACACTGATCCTTGGAGATCCAGAACTGGCATGTATCGCCTTCATTTGACATGCTAAGGACAGGTCACTTCATTGTCCAGACAACTACTAAGTCACCAAGACCAGGGGGTGGAACATGATTATCAAAATAATTCACTTAAAGTTTAACTATACACTCACTTTACATCAGAGCACAGGAGCTCATCAAAATATTAGTTTGGGATCTTTGAAAAGTTGTTTGGAAATCACATGCTTTTTCCAAGCATGGCTTGAACCTAATACCCTAATTCATCAATTCTGATCTCCCGACAGCAATGCTTTCGTACCAAAGCTCAATTTATGATACTGTAAAATAAGCAAAAAAGTGAAAATTCTTTGACCAGCAACGTCAAGCAGAAATGGCAACAGCCTTACCACAACATACGAGCGGGAGGCCACTTCGTTTACATGTGGTGCACTTCCAGCTTTAAGGACGAATCAAAATCTACTGAGCATGGCAGCTAGGGATGTCATGGTGTCCTCCTTATATAAGAGCACAACCAAAACCAATTGCAAAAGGCAGCTCAACAGGAGGCCTTTCACTTAGACAGCTGAAACTGCTCACAACCAGCAGTAATTAAACAGCAAGGTCAATGTGGTTGGGTGCATAACCAACAATGGACTGTTCACCATTATCACTGTGCATGACTGGAAACCAAAGCCATCAAAAGCCACATTTGCCAGTTACCAGTGTTAAAATCAACAGCACAGCATTGAACAGCCTTGAGAAGTCCATGCCTAGATTACTCGCCGCTTGGACCACTCTAATATGGTCATATACTGAAAACTGGATGTTCAACAGGCACGCCGTGGAAGTAGTCACACTTACTGATAATATGCCTTTGAAACAAGTATCTTCATCATGACATCCCTGCTGACAAACCACAGAACTCAAAGATCATGTGGAGTCCTTTCCTATGTACATACATATTAAAAGCAACTCAACACATCAGGAAATTTCAGGCTGTTGTTCAAAACTATGTCGCCCATCACTAGTAGCTGTTACATCAAGCAAACAGCTCAAAAATATGAATTACACAGATGGAAAACATTTACAGCAATTTTTAAAAATAAATTTTGCATGCACAGCTACATCAAAAAGCAATATCACACGCTGTTACCTGCGCCGGACTGGGGGGCTTCTTCGGCGATAATCCTCACGAGAACGCCTGGCCCACGCTGGAGGTGGGCCACGATTACGGATGCGTCTCTCACCATTGGACAGTTCTACACGGACACGGCAGCCACAGAGATTCCTGAAAACCAATAATTAAATGCTTCATACTCAAACACCACCCTGCAAAGAGAAAGCTACAGGTGTAGATTTGAAATATTGCCCATTGCACTCCCCATAAATGGATGAGTCATGAAAGCCATTGGCAACCTCAATGTCAGTTACCAGTCACAGTGAAACTCATCCGCTGTACAAGATATCAAAGGAGTTTATATCCCTTAATTAAATTTTAAGAATAAATTAAACTAAGACTAACCTTGCGTAAGCATAATTATTCACAAGTAATAAGTGAACTTGGACAGTGTGATCAAACCCATTAAGAATAATGGGACATATGGAAAGACAATATGTTTCAGTTCAGTACAGCCTCCCCTTTACCCAATTTAGTGAAACTGAAAACAAGAGTAAAGTCTTTCTGCCATTCAACGCCATATTCCTTAACATCTTTAATCTCCAGTGATCTGGCCTTTAATCAGAATTCCACAGGATCACTACCCACTAAAATACAGCAAGGACACCACCTTAGATTGCAAAGTAAGGCAAGACAATTACTGAACATTCCTGATCTATAAAAATGTCAAACAACCTGATCACATCTACAGCAGTCAATAAGCTCCCAGCATCTAAGCCAAACATTTCCCAAGTAGCAGACATTTATTGACAAGAGAACAAGGCATCAGATCTGTCAAAGGCCTCAAATTGGTTCATTAGCTAGTTTTGAGAATTGCTCGCTCAAAACAAAATCTTGTTGGATCATATAGCTCACCCCAGGCCAGCCAACACGAGTCAAGAAAAAAAGGAGTGCAGTCATGCAAAAAGCTCAGATCCAAAGGCAGATTTAGGATGAACCGACTGAGTAGAAAATTGAAAAACACAGTATAGTTTGAAATGGCAGAGCAATATAGGTGACATACTGACTTTGTTTAATAACAAACACCAAAAGCAGTTAATCATAAATACACTGATGTAACCAGCCTCTCAATCAGGAATGATCTTACAGATAAGACTGCCATCCTTCGTATAGGCGCAAGGATTGAAACATGGCTCAGTGTACATGTCACATTGCAATGTGTAACTGAAAAGTGAAAAATACAAGATCGTCCATAAGGTTTTATGCATCACCCAACTCTGTTCTGGATGGGCTTAACTTGTATGCTTCTCAAATGAACACTTTAATATAAACAGTGTTGGATGAAAATTACAAATATTTCAATACTGATATCTAAACCAGAATCTTACGGTTACAGCTTCGGAAGAGGCAGTTGGAAAATGCTTTAACGGTCAGAAGTTGTACAATTTAAAACATTTCAGTAATTACAGTGCTTACAACACTGATATTAACTGTTGTATGTTTGGTAACACAATCTATGTGTTAACCATGCTACAGTACGTCAAGTGACAAGATTAAAGTCACAGACACACAAAATGGACGCTTGGTAATTAACATCATCTTATCAGCTCCTGCACTGCAATCTCATTGTGGCCATTAGATGGAGCAGCTCCAAATGTGCACAAAATATCTCTATTCAACAAACATAGCACTGATCTTAATGCTTCTCAGATCAGTTTTGGGAAGCACGTTTCAGGAAAGTTCAAGAAAAGCTGCAATGACAGTTATATGGGAAATGACATTAATAATTTCAGGGACAGAAATAATTACCTTCCATCGAGTTCTCTGACCGCATCCGAAGCATCGCGTGGATCTTCAAACTCAACAAATGCAAACCCAGGTGGATTGCGGGCAACCCACACACTGCGGAGCGGGCCATAATATCCAAATGATCTCTCAAGCTCAGTTTTATTTCCATTATTTCCAAGGTTTCCAACGTACACCTTGCAGTCTAGAGGACATGAACCATGATTCATGGCTGGAACACAAGACAAGTTAACAAAATCTTTGGGCCCTCTAGTTCAGACAATAGTTTCTAGTCATTAGAACTCAAAATAGGCAACACAATGAGAACATTAAATAACTCAAGAATTCATTTGGAATCCATCAATGCTGTATAATGGCAATATGGAGGTCATTAAAGGACATCTGTTCTAAATAGACATCAAATCATGCAGAAAATCCAGTATCCAGTCACAGGCAAGTTTGGAATTGCTTTGTATTTCACATGTCTGTTGCACTACTGAGCCCTTTAAAGTCACACAAAAGGTCTAATGAAAGTAGTACAACACTTACTATCCCACAGAAGGAAACCTGAAACCACTATAAGCCAAGTAATTTCAGACCAGTACCTGTGGAAAACCTTTAAAACGCTCCAAAGCAAAACATATGCCGTTGAATATGCAGCAGGGATATCCTCAAAAATGAAGGATTTGGGATCAGTTAACTTAAAATGCTGCAGTCAAAACCAATCAGATATTGGATACAACAGGCTGATATTTCACCTGAAAGGCTGATTCGTCTGCCACACGGAAATCACCAAAATCAAACTGTGTGGGGGATCAATAACTGCCTCCAGGTTTGAACCAGGAAAATTGAATTCATGCTGACAAAAGCCAGCAGATTTGTCCCATTGAAGACGAGACGGAGGGATTTATTCCCTGGACAGGGACTCAGCTGCGGGGGTGGCACTGAGGCTGGGCCCCTGATTCAAATTCGGAGCAAAGTATCAACTACCAACTTATCCAAAGCTAAAATAACAAAACCACTTCCAGTTAAACAGGGGAGCGC
>NC_057735.1:47241753-47245377 GCF_004010195.1 Chiloscyllium plagiosum
ATCTCTCTTCATCATCACCCTCACCCTCACCATTTTCTCCCATCGGTCCCATATCCTCTCACTATCACCCCATCCCTCCTCCCCATCTCCCCTCACTATCCCCCACCCCATCTCCCCTCCTTATCACTCTGACCATCTCCCCTTACCATCCCCTCGCCCATCATCTCCCCTCACTGGAGACTGGTATCTGTGATGATGGGAACCATTAGAGGAGGCTGAGATGGACCATATCTAGCTGAGGATTGCAGCAAATTCCTCAGCCTTATTTTTCACATTGATGTGCTTAGCTCTTCCGTCATTGAGGTTGGGATATTTGTGGAACGTCCTCCTCCAGTGAATTGTTTAATTTCCCGCTACCATTCACGACTGGATGTGGCAGGACCAGAGAGCTTAGATCTGGATGTATTGTGGATGGCTTAGCTCTGTCTGTTACTGGCTGTTCCTGCAGGATGATGACCTTGACACAACATGATGACTGTACCACACAAATGCCTGACTTGCAGTAGCAATGTCTGTGCAACTGGGAAGTTGAAGTCTAGTTGCCAAAGTCACGGGCATCTGCAATTCACCCATTGCCAGCAGCTGATCATTTCGCACCCTGATCAGTGGCACATTGTCTATTGAAAGAGTGGATGCCTTCAGTCCCGTCAAAGTTGCATTTGTGGATACACAGAGATACAGAAAAATATGATAGTGAGAAGTGACTATGTAATTTGAGAACTTATTTACAATGACATGTCACCCATGTCATCTATAAACCCTCAATGAGTCTTATTTCTTTCCCTCCCACTACCTCTCCATGCAGTCCCTCTGCAGCAAGGATGGAGGAAGCCTGCTGTATGTTGAAGGGTTTTGCTCGAAACGTCAATTTTCCTGCTCCTCGGATGCTGCCTGACCTGCTGTGCTTTTCCAGCACCACTCTGATCTTGACTCTACTGTATAGTGGAGCCTGTTGGTCTTGTTATTTTGCCTTGATGGCCCCAGAAGGTCAAACATAGTCTGAGCCCAGACATGATCAGTGTGTCCTTTCAAGAGGCGACTGCACCCTCTTTGACCTGGACACCCACTGGACTGAAGGTAGCAGGCAAGGTGGGGCTGGAAGGCACTGCCACATTGGGAGGCCCCTGAGAGAAGAGTTCTGAAGGTCTCTGTGTGGTTCATCCTCCAGTTAGTTTCCGTGAGAGCAAGTGGCACCTGGAGTGAACTCAAAGGTTAGATATCCTGAGTGAGTGGCTAATGCAGAGGCCATGCGGGGTGAGTCATCTGGGGTGCAAGGATAGGTGGGAGGGAGTGAGGGAAGATGCATACAACGTTGAGAGTGGTCAAGCATAGGTCATAGTCATACAGCACAGAAACAGACCCTCAGTCCTACCAGTCCACACCAACCATGTTTCCATATACCTCTGAACCTTTCCTATTCATGTACCTATCCAAATGTCTTTTAAATGTTGTAACTACCTGTATCCGCCAGTTCCTCTGGCAGTTCGTTCCATACACACTCTGTATAAAAACGTTACCTCCTCATGTCCTTTTTAAATCTGGGTCTGAAAAGTGGGTAAATTGGGGAATTCTCTGAAATTTTAAAATCTTCAACTTCACAAACAACTCTGGGAATAGTGGGGCTTGATTTCCAATGTGCTACTGCAGCACCTTAAGGAAAAGACTTTTGCTATTCATCTTATCCATACCTGTTATGATTTTATAAATCTCTATAAGGTCACCCCTCAACCTCCTATACTCCAGTGAAACAAGTCCAGTCACAGAGTCACAGAGTCATAGAGATGTACAGCATGGAAACAAACCCTTCGGTCAAACCCGTCCATGCCGACCAGATATCCCAACCCAATCTCGTCCCACCTGCCAACACCCGGCCCATATCCCTCCAAACCCTTCCTATTCATACACACATCCAGATGCCTCTTGAATGTTGCAATTGTACCAGCCTCCACCACTTCCTCTGGCAGCTCATTCCATACACGTACCACCCTCTGCGTGAAAAGGTTGCCCTTTAGGTCTCTTTTATATCTTTCCCCTCTCACCCTAAACCTATGCCCTCTGGTTATGGACTCCCCGACCCCAGGGGAAAGACTTTGTCTATTTATCCTATCTATGCCCCTCATAATTTTGTAAACCTCTATAAGGTCACCCCTCAGCCTCCAACGCTCCAGGGAAAACAGCCCCAGCCTGTTCAGCCTCTCCCTATAGCTCAAATCCTCCAACCCTGGCAACAACCTTGTAAATCTATCCAGCCTCTACATATAACTTAATTCTTGACAACATCCTGGTAAATCTTTTCTGAACCTCAACAGTTTAATAATCTCTTTCCTATTACAGGGCGACCAGAACTGCACACAGTACTCCATAAGTACATTCAAGAGACACACAGATTTTGGATCAGCGAAGGGAATCAAGGGATAAAGCAGGGAAGTGGAATTGAAGATTATGGGATCTGATGGGATATCTTGAATGGTGGTGCAAACTTAACAGGCCAACTGGCCTACCTCTGGTCTATGCTTTATGGTCTTATAGATGGTCATCACCTGACGTTTGTGTGTGTAAGTGTCACCTGTTGCTTATCAATCCAAGACTTGATGTCGTCGAGTTATTACTGTATGAGTACATGAGCTTCCTGAGCACTTGCAAAATTACAAATGATATTGAACATTGTACAATGATCAGCAAACATCCCCACTTCAGATCTTATAATGGAGGGAAAGTCATTGGTAAACTTGTTTAAAATGGCTAGGCTCCTGACACTGCTCTGTGCAGCATCTGCATTGACATCCCGGAATTGAGAAGTTTGACCTCCAACAAACTTTCCGCTTGATGTGACTCCAACCCACAGAGAGTTCTCCCCACATTCCCACTGGCTTCGGTTTTGGGAGAACGCCTTGATGTCGCAGTTGGCCAAATGCTGCCTCGACATCAAGGGCAGTCACTCTCACCTCACATCTGGAGCTCTCTCGTTCATCTTTGGGCCAAAGCTGTAATGCGCTCACAAGCTTCGTGGCCCTGGCAGAAGCCAGAATGAACATCAAACAGCAGGTTATTGAAAAGCAAGTGCAACTTGGTAGTATTGTCAACAGCACCTCCATCATTTCGCTGACTGACAGGGTGCTGTTCTTGTTTATTGGGCGGGGCACACCTGCGCAATTTTCCACCTGGTCTGACCGATACCAGTTGTTATAAATCAGGAAGCCTGATTGGAAAGGAACGTCATTTATTGTTGAACACCAAAACAGAGCCACTCCTCGTGGCGTACATAGGCTAGTCCCAGCCTGGGACAGATGGTTCAGCAGATCCATCCCTGAACCTGCTTTTTTTCTTTATCACACACAACTGAAGAACTTTCCCATCACCAAATCACTGTGACGTTTTTTTTTCGTTTTTAACTGTTAACTGCCACCCGTGCAGCCAATAAGGAGGTGACATGCAAAGCCCCTTACAGGCAATGCAAACCATTGTGGACTGGGTCTGCTTTTTTTTATACACAGAATAGACAGGCAGGAGGCTGGGAGAACACAGCAGGCCAAGCAGCATCAGGAGGTGGAGAGGACAATGTTTTGGGTGTGACCCCTCTTCAGGACTGGGGTGTACAAGGAGCTGCAGAAAACGGGGGGTAGC
>NC_057735.1:47245627-47250939 GCF_004010195.1 Chiloscyllium plagiosum
TGGATTCATTCCTCCCATTGACCAACCAGGTCGTACCCTCTACCTGTCTTCACCCAACCCCACTTCACCATCCTGCCCCCACCTCCCCTTTTATCTGCTGTTCCCCCCATCCCCACCCCCAGTCCTGAAGAAAGGTTATACTCGAAATGTTGATCTCTCCACCTCCTGACGCTGCCTGGCCTGCTGTGTTCTTCCAGCCTCCTGCCTGTCTATTTTGGATTCCAGCATCTGCAGTTTTTTTTGTCTATAACCTTTTTATACAGGGCAGGTACCAGTTTACCATACGTTCAAAGTCGATATTTTTAATGAACACCTTCAGAAGTGTTATACATCTGGAGCAGGTGGGACTCCGAACCTGGGCTCGGAGGTAGGGGCACCACCACTACAAGAGTTCCGGGTGCTTTATTCTTTATACCCAGAAGTGTTATCACACACAACTGAGTGACTTGCCCACCACCAAAATCACCATGTCCATTTTTTTTAAAACTAGTAACCACCACCAGTAATCACTCATGCAGCCAATTGAATATTTACAAGCTAAGTCGATTATGGGCTATGCAAACTGTCAGAAGCGAGGGGGTGACAGGGAAAGAGGTCAAAATGGAGTTGGAAGGAGAAATAAAACACCGTATCCCCCACGGGGCCTACCTCTCTCTAAATGCTTCAACAGCATTGTGCTCCCTCTCAAAGGTCACCTGGGCACAAACGCGGAGGAGGTGCAGACAGTCGGCAGAGATGGACCTCTCCACCTTCTTGGACCTGTTTATTGCCAGCCTGACCAGGCCCAGGAGCAGACCCGTGACAATCTCTTCCGATCTGCCCACACCCTCTCTACCGGATGCCCAAAGCTCAGGAGCCAAGTGCAAACAAAAACACCAGAAAAGATTTTTAAAATAACCAGAAAGGGGGATGGGTTTGCTTTTTTTCATCCATAGTTCTGCTTTAGACAAGGCTCTAGTGATGAGTTCCGGTTGGGCAAGCTGACACCTTTTACCAGGGAGATTAACCAGTGATTCCCCAAGGGACTTGCAGGGATTATGACACCAGTGTTAAAGCTGTCCTGGAAAGTACTGGTGAGGGGCATGCCAGTACCAGAGCACCCAACTTCACAACTGTTGCTGAAATGTTGTCAGGGCACATAGCCCTCACTGAATTCACTACCTTCAATGATTTATTATTTCACATGCAGTCAATCGATTGCAGAGGGATATCTGTGATGCACGGGACCTCAGAAGAAAGCCAATACTGATCATCCACTCATTTCTGGCTGAAGGTGGATGAAAGTACTTCACCGTTGTCTTTTACCCTGACTAGGCTCCCCGGTTATTGAGAAGCCCTCTTATTGTAGTAGTTGTTTAACCATCCGGGGTACTTCATGCAGCAGGATTGGTTTGATTTTGGAATCACCAAGCTCTTTCAATAGCATGCTGCTTCTGCTGTTTAGGTTCATAAGATATAGGAGTAGAATTAGGCCATTCGGCCCCTCGGGTCTGCTCTGCCATTCGATCAAGGGCGATATGGTACTCACACCCATTTTCCTGCCTTCTCCCCATATCCCTTCAACCCATTACCAATTAAAAATCTGTCTTACTCCTCCTTAAATTTACTCACTGTCCCAGCATCCACTGCACTTTGGGGGAGTGAATTCCACAGACTCACAATCCTTTGGGAGAAATAGTTTCTCCTCATCTCTGTGTTAAATTTGCTGTCCCTTATCCTAAGACAATGGCCTCTCAGCCCATAATGCCCCACAAGATGAAGCATCTGCTCCACATCTATTTTATCCACTCCTTTTATTATCTTGAATACCTCAATTTCATCTCCCCTCATTCTTCTAAATTCCAGACACTATAGGCCTAAACTGTTCAATGTCTCTTCGTCCGACAAATCTCTCCGCTCTGGGATCAGTGAACCTGCTCTGACCTGTCTCCAATGCCACTACATCTTTCCACAAATAAGGGGACCAAAACTGTCCACCATACTCCAGGTGTGGTCACATTAATACATTCCTGACTAAGGGCTTATGCCCAAAATGTCAACTCTCCTGCTCCTGGGATGCTGCCTGAACTGCTACGCTTTTCCTGTGTCACATTTTTTGACTCATCAATACCTTGTCTAGTTGCAACAATATTTGCTTACATTTATATTCTATTCCTTTAGCTATAAAAGCCTACATTCCATTCACTTTCTCTATTATCTGCTGTACCTGAATGCTAGTTTTCTGTGACTCATGAGTACACCTAGATCCCTCTGCACGAGAGCACCCCAAAGTCTCTCTCCATTAAGATAATAGGTCGCCTTCCCATTTGCTTGTTCCAAATGCATGTCCTTGCACTTATCCATGTTAAACTCCATCTGGCACAGTTTGGCCCTCTCTCCTAACCTATGTATATTCATTTGTTAGTTTCTTATTTCCTCATTGCAATTTATTGTCTTGCCTATTTCTGTGTCGTCTGTAAATTTGGCTATAGAACCTTCTAGATGGAAATGTGTTGCTGGATTCCTGAAGAAGGGCTAATGCCCGAAACGTCGATTCTCCTGTTCCCTAGATGCTGCCTGACCTGCTGCGCTTTTCCAGCAACACATTTCCATCTCTGATCTCCAGCATCTGCAGACCTCATTTTCTCCTTATAGAACCTTCTACCCCTGCATGTGGTGCTGTTTTTCAATGTCACTATGTTGGCACCTCCTCTTTAGGTGGGCTTGATGCTGCTCCTGACATTAATGTTTGTTATTCAATGGATGCAGGCATTGCTGGCGAGGCCAGGATTTATTGCCCATCTCCATTTACCCTAGAGGGGAGTTTAGAGTAAATGGCATTGCTGTGGGTCTTGAGTCACATATAGGCCACACCAGGTAAGGACAGCAGATTTCCTTCACTAATGAATTTTTCCAATAATAAACAATGGTTTGTTGGTCATCATTAGACTCTTAATTCCAGATTTTTATTGCATTCATTTCCCACCATCTGCCATGGCTGGATTGAAACCAGAACATAACCTAGGACTCTGGATTACTTAGAACTGAAGAATGGACTTTGAAGAGCTAGAAAGGAGCATGAAAAAGCCTGGGCGGGTAGGAATAAGGAAAATCCCAAGGCGTTCTACCCTTATGTGAGGAACAACTGAATGGCCAGAGTGAGGTTAAGGCTAATCAAGGATAGTGGAGGGAACTTGTGGGCGGCACGGTGGCACAGTGGTTAGCACTGCTGCCTCACGGCGCCGGAGACCCGGGTTCAATTCCCGCCTCAGGCGTAAGTAATCTAATCTAATCTAAAAAAAAACTTGTGCCTGGAGTCTGAGGAGTTAGGGGAGGTCCTTAATAAATACTTTGCTTCAGTATTCACTCGTGAGAGGGACCTTATCATTTGTGAGGACATACGCTTGAACAGGTTGACGTTAAGAAGAAGGATATGCTGGAAATTGTGAAACACATGAGCATAGATAAGTCCCTTGGGCCAGACGGGATACATCCAAGGTTACTACGAGAACATGGAACAGTACAGCACAGAACAGGCCCTTCAGCCCACGATGTTGTGCCGACCATTGATCCTCATGTATGCACCCTCAAATTTCTGTGACCATATGCACGTCCAGGAGTCTCTTAAGTGTCCCCAATGACCTTGCTTTCACAACTGCTGCTGGCAACGCATTCCATGGTCTCACAACTCTCTGTGTAGAGAACCCGCCTCTGACATCCCCTCAATACTTTCCTCCAACCAGCTTAAAACTATGACCCCTCGTGTTAGCCATTTCT
This sequence comes from Chiloscyllium plagiosum, assembly GCF_004010195.1. Classification (NCBI taxonomy): domain Eukaryota; kingdom Metazoa; phylum Chordata; class Chondrichthyes; order Orectolobiformes; family Hemiscylliidae; genus Chiloscyllium; species Chiloscyllium plagiosum. Next base: position 47,249,384 of record NC_057735.1, read on the forward strand.
GCCCTGGGAAATAGTCAGCGAGGGAAGAGATTGCTGCGCTTTTGGTGATAATCTTTGTGTCCTCACTGTCCACTGGAGTAGTACCAGATGATTGGAGGGTGGCAAATGTTATTCCCTTGTTCAAGAAAGGGAATAGGGATGATTACAGACCAGTCAGTCTTACATCTGTGTGGACAAATTATTGGAGAGGATTTGGGGAGACAAGATTTATGATTACTTAGTAAACTATACTTTGATTAGAGATAGTCAGCATGGCTTTGTGAGGGGCAGGCAATGCCTCACAGGCCTTATTAAATTCTTTGAGGATGTGACGAGACACACTGATGACGGTAGAGCAGTGGGTGTGATTTTCGCAAGCTGTTTGATAAGGTTCCCCATGGTAGTAGGCTCATTCAAAAAGTAAGGAGGCATGGGATACAGGAAAATCTGTCTGTCTGGATGCAAAATTGGCTGGCCCATAGAAGACACAGGATGGTAGTAGATGGAAAGTATTCAGCCTGGAGCTCAGTGACCAGTGGTGTTCCACAGGGATCTATTCTGGGATCTCTGCTCCTTTTGATTTTTATAAATGACTTGGACGAGGATGTAGACGGATGGGTTAGTAGGTTTGTTGGTGACATGAAGATTAATGGAGTTGTGGATAGTGTGGAGGGCTGTTGTAGGTTGCAACGAGACATTGACAGGATGTAGAACTGAGCTGAGAAATGGTAGATGGAGGTTCAACCTGGAAAAGTGTGAAGTGATTCATTTTGGAAGATCGAATTTGAATGCAGATTACAAGGTTAAAGGCAGGATTCTTGACAGTATAGAGGAACCGAGGGACCTTGAGGCCCACATAGAGTCATAGAGATGTACAGCATGGAAACAGACCCTTCGGTCCAACCCGTCCATGCCGACCAGATATCCCAACCCAATTTAGTCCCACCTGCCAGCACCCGGCCCATATCCCTCCAAACCCTTCCTATTCATATACCCATCCAAATGCCTCTTAAATGTTGCAATTGTACCAGCATCCACCACATCCTCTGGCAGCTCATTCCATACACGTACCACCCTCTGTGTGAAAAAGTTGCCCCAAGGTCTGTTTTATATCTTTCCCCTCTCACCCTAAACCTATGCGATCCCTCAAAATTTCCACCCAAGTTGATAGGGTTGTTAAGAAGGTATATGGTGTGTTGGCTTTCATTAGCAGGGTATTGAGTTTAAGAGCCACGAGGTTATGCTGCAGCTCTGTAAAGCCCTGGTTAGAGCACACTTGGAATATTGTGTCCAATTCTGGTCACCTCAGTATAGGAAGGATATGGAAGCTTTAGAGAGGGTGCAGTGGAGATTTACCAGGATGCTGCCTGGACTGGAGGGTATGTCTTATGAAGAAAAGTTGAGGGAGCTAGGACTTTTCTCATTGTACATAAGAAGGATGAGAGGTGACTTGATAGAGGTGTACAAGATGATGAGAGTTAAAAATCACACAACACCAGGTTATAGTCCAACAGGTTTAATTGGAAGCACACTAGCTTTCGGAGCGACGCTCCTTCATCCGGTGGTAGTGGAGGGCT
>NC_057735.1:47251816-47277154 GCF_004010195.1 Chiloscyllium plagiosum
TACAAAGTTAAAAATCACACAACACCAGGTTATAGTCCAACAGGTTTAATTGGAAGCACACTAGCTTTCGGAGCAACGCTCCTTCATCAGGTGATTGTCCTGAGTCAGTCCACTACCACCGGATGAAGGAGCGTCACTCCGAAAGCTAGTGTGCTTCCAATTAAACCTGTTGGACTATAACCTGGTGTTGTGTGATTTTTAAGTTTGTACACCCCAGTCCAACACCGGCATCTCCGAAAGATGATGAGAGGCGTGGATAGGGTGGATAGCCAGGGACTTCTTCCCATGGCAGAAGTGGCTAACAGAAGGGGGCATTTTAAGGTGATTGGAGGAAGGTTTAGAGGAGATGTCAGAGATAGGTTCTTTACGGGTTCAATTCCCGCCTCAGGATGTCAGAGATAGGTTCTTTACGGGTTCAATTCCCGCCTCAGGCGACTGACTGTGTGGAGTTTGCACGTTCTCCCCGTGTCTGCGTGGGTTTCCTCCGGGTGCTCCGGTTTCCTCCCACAGTCCAAAGATGTGCAGGTCAGGTGAATTGGCCACGCTAAATTGCCCGTAGTGTTAGGTAAGGGGTAAATGTAGGGGTATGGGTGGGTTGCGCTTCGGCGGGGCAGTGTGGACTTGTTGGGCCGAAGGGCCTGTTTCCACACTGTAAGTAATCTAATCTAATCTAATCTACACAGAGAGTTGTCGTGTATGGAATGCACTGCCAGCGGTGGTAGTAGACTCAGATATATTAGAGACATTTAAGTGATTCTTGGATAGGCACATGGATGACAGTACAATGAAGGGTATGAAGGTTAGTTCGATCTTAGAGTAGGATAAAAGGCCGACACAACATCGAGGGTTGAAGGGCCTGTACTGTGCTGTACTGTTCTATATTCTGTGTTCCACCGATGATGCTACTCAGCCATCACCTCACCTTGATGTTCTCACCTCCAGCCCTCTATATGTACCATCGTGTGTCTGTACCATGGTCAAACCACACTCTATATTGACTGCCCTGCAAATTACGCTCTAAATGACTTTACAATCTAATGAGCTGAAATGAAAGACAGCAGTGAATCAGAGCAAGAAAAAAGCACAATGTATTTCCTAAGCAACAATTTTCCCTCTGTGTATTGAATAACTGTTTTAAATTGTTTGATTCTGGAATTTAGAAACACTTCCTCTAAGTATAAAATTTAACATCTAAGAAGCAACAATGTAGAGACAGCAATGATGATTTAAATGTTAATCACCACTTTAAGAACAGTAGATAAAGAATCGTTACCAAGGCTTATTGATAGGAAGTGAGTTGTGGACTATGATAAATTGAATTTCTCACTCTCTGCTAATTATCCCTAATGATAACATCCTGCCTGAAAGACAAGGGAGGTAGGATCCAATTTAATCCAAATGTTTCTGACCAAACTCATTCACCATCTGACATCATTAGTCTTTGAAATCGTAACTAGAAAGAATTCAAATGTCACACATTTTACAATCAACATCTCCCAGGCAACTATCACTACATTCTGCTCCCCCCTCTCCGGCCAACACCTAACAACAGACACTGAGCCACTATGTCAGCCTGGCTTCATTCTCCAGACCTTGAACACACTGACAGTAGGAGTCTGACCTTGAGACACTGAAACAGTACAGCACATAAAAGAAGTTACTTTTTAAGTTAGTTTCTGATATACGCAGCAGTATTTATTGATCCTTATTCACGTTTTTGTTACTTCACGTCTTCTTGACTACTCCCACACATTCCTGACTGGTCTCCGCCAGTCTACTCTCTGTAAACTTGAGGTCCCCCAAAACTGTGTGGCCTGTGCCTTAGTTTGCAACAAGTCCTATCGTCCCTCTGCTCTCTGACTGACATTGGACATTTGATTGCAATGTAACAATATCTTGGTTTTAAAACTTTCATCCTTCTTATCAAATGTCTCCATGGATGCACCTCCTACATACCTCTGTAATGTCTATCCCCATAACCCTTCCAAGATATTATCTAACTCTGATGTCTTGTGCGTCTCCTGTTTCAGTTGCTCTAACGTTAATTTGCCAAGGCCTCAAGCTCTGCATTCTCTACCACAATCTCCTTCTTTAAGACACTCCTTACAACATAACTCTTTGATCAAGCCTCTGACCTCCCTAATATCTCCTTCTATGGCTTTATATTATAATGTTCCTGTGAAGCACCATAAATCTAACTTGTTATTGATGGGAACTCATACAGTCATAAATGATGCCGCCTATTTTAGCGACATCTGCAAACTTACTAATCATGCCTTGTACATTCTCATCCAAATCATTGGAATAGATAACAAACAGTAATGGACCCAGCACTGACCCCTAAGGCACTCCACTACTCACAGGCCTCCAGGCCGACAAGCATCCTTCCACTATTACCCTCTGCTTCCTACCTTCAAGCCAATTGTGTATCCAATTTGCCAGCTCCCCCTGGATTCCATGCGATCTAACCTCCCCCAGCAGCCTACCATGTGGAACCTTATCAAAGGCTTTACTGAAATCCATAAAGACTATGTCTACCGCCCTGCCCTCATCATCCTTCCTGATCACCTCATCAAAGAGCTCTAACAAATTTATCAGGCATGATCTCCCACGCACAAAGCCATGCTGACTATTCCTAATCAAACTAATAGCAAACTTTCACTGAATATTTTCTGGTGTTAATTGCTACATTAATAGATTTGTAGATTCATAGAGATGTACAGCACGGAAACAGACTCTTCGATCCAACTCATCCATACTGACTAGACATCCTAATCTAATCTAGTCCCATTTGCCAGCACCCGGCCCATATCCCTCCAAACCCTTCCTATTCATATACCCATCCCGATGCCTTTTAAATGTTGCTATTGTACCATCCTCCACCACTTCTTCTGGCAGCTCATTCCATACACGCACCACCCTCTGCGTGAAAAAGTTGCCCCTTAGGTCCCTTTTCTATCCTTCTCCTCTCACCCTAAAGCTATGCCCTCTCGTTCTGGAGTCCTCCACCCCAGGGAAAAGACCTTAACTATTTATCCTATCCATGCCCCTTTGTGATTTTATAAAGCTCTATAAGGTCACCGGTCAGCCTCCGACACTCTAGGGAAAACAGTCCCAGCCTATTCAACCTCTCCCTATAGCTCAAATCCTCCAACCCTGGCAACATTCTGATTTAGAACCCCTACAGTATGGAAACAGGCCCTTCGGCCTAACAAGTCCAAACCGACCCTCCGAAGAGTAACCCACCCAGACTCATTCCCTAACTAATGCATCTCACCTACACATCACTGAACACTATGAATAATGTAGCAGGGCCAATCCACCTGACCTGCACATCTTTAGACTGTGGGAGGAAACCAGAACACCTGCAGGAAACCCACGCAGACACAGGGAGAATGTACAAACTCCACCCAGACAGTCGCCCAAGGCTGGAATCAAACCTGGGTCTCTGCCGCAGTGAGGCAGCAGTGCTAACCACAGAGCTACCGTGCCACCTGTTATTAAATCAAATCTCTTTGTGAGGTGAATTAATTTTTTATTGATGATTTTGATTTTCTTCTACCCGTTCCCTCTCCTCTTCTGAAATTGTTACTTGTGTTTGGTACACCTTTCTCATAGACAAATAAGCTATTGGTTATTATCACAGGTGCTGACAGGGAGTATTGGCCACACCAGGGGGACCTGGGTCAATATAGACCATATATTTGGCTGTACATACATTCAGGGCACAGACATTTAGAAATATGTAGATTCAGGATCATTCACACCCTATACATATATAAGCATAGCTCTTCACTTGTACACAGATGCAAATGTACAAAAGAGATTCAGTTAGCTAAGTTGGCTGGATGGCTGGTTTACAATGTAGAGTGATGATGGCAGTATGGGTTCAATTCCTGCATCAGCTGATGTTACCAGGAAGGACTCCTGTTCTTCCCTTTCCTGAGGCGTGGTGACACTCATGTTAAACCACCACCAGCCGAATCCCTCTCTAATGAGAGAGCAGCCCCCATGGTCTGCTAGGGCTTTACCTTTACATGTAAAGGAGCACAACGACTAACAATAATATGTTTTAGTAATATTATTGAAGGATAAACATTGACAAGGACACCAGGATGAATGTTTTCCTGCTTTGAAATGTTGCCATGGGATCGTTTATTCCCAACATAGAGGACAGACATTTACCATTTTAAGTCACAAATGTGCAGTGCTCCCTCACTGGAGTGTCAGCCTAAATACTCTTGCAATTGGACTTGAACCCGTGACCTTCTAACTTCCTGGTGTGAATACTTGAGCTTTAGCATCACCCTAAGGAAAGAAATCCAACAAGCAGACAAGATTTCCAACTAGTTTTAGGAATGTGATAAGTGATACAGACCCTTTGCTAAACTGAGAGCACTGACACTGGGTGTCAGTGGACTGAAAATATACAGGCAGCAAATCCTACTGGGGATTGGTCAGAGAAAGACACCTTAGCTAGGCGGGGTTGAAAAGATGGGGATTGAGATTTATGTTTAAAAGGTGGAGTGAGCAGGCAATGGGAGTAAAGTGCTTGTGAGGCACTCTCAGAGCAGGATGCAAAGTTGCATAATGATTTTGCAACTATTGCAAGGGGTTGATTTAAAGTCTGAGAGCCTAAAGAGTCTGTGGCAGAGAGACAGTGGGGAAATGTGAGGGATTACCAGTTAATTTGTTTTCCTGATAGAAGTGTTGGTCATAACATTTGAAGAATGCCAAAATAGTGCACTGGGACCTTTTATGTTGAGTAGTAAGACTCTCTCTATTACTGAAATAATACTGAAGGCATGAACAGTGATCGAGGAGTGGTGATAATATGGAGTGATCTGAAAACAAAGATAAGAAATTTTAAATTGAGATATTGGGAGTCACCAGAATTCAGTGAGCATAGAGGTGATGGTTCAATAGGACTTAGTGTGATTTAAGATATGGGTGGCACAGTTTTGGATAAACTCAAGTTTAGGAGGTTGTAATTGACTTGTGCTGCCTGCAGTCCCCCACTTTGGCTCCAGTCTAATGGTACATGCCAGCTATCTGCTGGGTCATATTAAAACCTGTCAGGTATTACAGGAACCCAGCTTCTGAGCAATTCTGCATCTTCTATACTTGTAAAAACACTGAAATCAGTTAATACAACCCAAGGGATAATGCTCCCTTCGTTCAAACTGTAAACATGGACTGTTACCTTCAGACGTAGTGATCGGGCAACACATAAATGTCGTTGTTGAGAGATAGCTAATATTTTTTTAACTGTTTCTGGTCTTCGGTTTATTGAAATTAACCGATTGCCTGGCAGCCAGAGCCCTTTGCTGTACAATCTGAGTAAGATTTTTACCCTGTCAGAGTACTCACCTCCTTTATCAGCTGTTCAACCCTGATAGTCACAGGCATCAATTCCTGTGGAGCCACATTAAACAAGGATTGTTTATACTGTGACCGCTTATCCGTCTCAGCTCCACCTATGAACTCATACCTTTGACCATCTGGGCCGAAAATGCGGAAACATTCCTTCTCTGCCTCTCCACCTCTCTTTTCTACTTTTTGCTAGAATTTTTGGAGATCTATTCTAATGTCTACCTCCTGTGACTTGGTCGCTGATTACACTCCTGTGCAGCATGTTGGGATGTTTCACCCAATGGACTCCATCTCGAGGCAAGCTGTTTTGATACTTGATTGTCTGTGTCTGTGACCCAGCAGATAGCTGGCATGTACCATTAGACTGGAGCCAAAGTGGGGGACTGCAGGCAGCACAAGTCAATTACAACCTCCTAAACTTGAGATTCACTTCATCTCCCACCCTCCGCATTCACACACAAATCACCAGGGTCAGATCACTGTTATTATGTTGAATTGTATTGCAAAGGGATAGGTTGTGGAGCGGGGAATCAGTCTCCTTCAACCATTTTAGTCAAAAGCCCTGATTTCTAGATGATATCACTTAATTATTCCCAGAATTAGTGTGACTTATATTTGTAACTATGGTGATTAACTCTGGAAAAAGTCACGAGAGGACATTCTGTTGGATTGTTGCATTTTTGCTGGACAGTTAATCCCAGAGACCTAGATAATGTCCTGGGCACCCCAGTTGCAATCCCACTACAGCAGACAGTGGAATTTGAATTCAATAAATCATGGAGGGCTGAAGGACCTGTGCTGTGCTGAATGTTCTAAATATCTGGAATTAAGTGTCTAATGATGGGCATTGTCAGATTGTCAGAAAACCCCATCTGGTTCACTAATGTCCTTTAGGGAAGGAAACTACCATCCTTACCTGGTCTGGCCTACATGTGACTCCAGACCCACAGCAACGTGGTTGATTCTTAACTGCCCCCTAGGCAATTAGGGATGGGCAATAAATGCTGCCTGGCCAGCGATACCCTCATCCTGTGAATTAATTTTTAAAAAGTTTGAGAAAAAACAGGGACATGCTCCATGATTTATTCCTTGACCAGCTTTACAAAAACCCTTAACATTCAATGGTGTTACCATCACTGAATCCCCCCCCATCAACATCCTCGGGGTTATCGTTGACCGGAAATGACACTGGAATCTACATATAAATACAGTGGCTACAAGAACTCAGAATACTGTGACGAGTAACTCATCTCCTGACTCCACAAAGCCTGTTCACCATCTACAAGGCATGGATCAGGAGTGTGATGAATACTCCTCACTTGCCTGGATGGGTGCAGCTCCAACAAGACTCAGTCAACTTGACATCATTTAGGACAAAGCAGTCCACTTGATTTGGCACTACATCCACAAGCATCCACTCTCTCCACCACACTTGGTAGCAGCAGTGTTGACTATCTACAAGATACACTGCAGAAACTCACCAAAGATCCTCACCACCATCTTCTCAAGGGCAACTAGGGTTGGGCAATAAATGCTGGCCAGCCAGTGACGCCCACATCCCACAAACAAATGCAAAATAATTAAAATCCAGCCAGTGTAATGGAAGGCTAACAACAGAAACCAGGCCAGTTGTGGAGCAGTGTAAAGATGTGATCTAATCATGGCACAACACAAATCACACTCTGGTTCAGTTATTTCCTGTAAGTTCTACATATCACCATTGACACACACCCATTACTGAGTCTCTGACTCTGTCAGTACCCCACAGATTCCAATCTAACCAAGCTGTAGAAGCAGAAAATTGGAACAAGAAGGTAAAAGAGGAAAGTAATTTGCATTTATATAGCACCTTCCATGTCTTCAGAATGTCACAAAGTGCTTTGCAGCCAATGAATCACTTTTGAAGAGTGGTCACAGCTCTCAGATGTTTGTGAGTCTTTAAAACTCCTTGCCACAGACAATGGTAGGTGTAGAGTCCTTGTGTATGTTTAAAATTGAGATCAATAGGTTGTTGATCAATAGGGGAATCGAGGGTTATGGGGAAAGGGCAGGAAAGTGGATGTGAGGAATTTCAGATCACCTATGATCCCATTGAATGGTGGAGCAGGATCAAAGGGCCAAACCCATTTCTTACAGCCTTACGGTCTTAATGTGATTGCCAATTTACACACGGCAATAGTCTGGACCAACTATGCTTGCTCCTTGTTGTTAGATAAGCAATGGAAGATGTTGTCCACAGGTCAAAACTGCTCTCCACTTTTCTGCCAATTATGTAAAGAACCACCTGTGTGTGATATAGGTTATTGTGACAATACTATGGCTTTGAGAGGTATATTTTGTCCTGGTTTGTTTATGAAGAAAGTTTAAGACAGAGGTGACAATCGAGGTAAAAACAATGACTGCAGATGCTGGAAACCGGATTCTGGATCAGTGGTGCTGGAAGAGCACAGCAGTTCAGGCAGCATCCGAGGACAGGTGAGGTGACAATCGGTCTACTCAAAGCCAATAAAGTGAACAGATTGTGAGGCCTTGAGTTTTTTTTAAAAGTTGGAACAATAGGAGCAGCCTGATTGGCAGGGATCAAGCTCCCTGGAGTCAGGATATTTAGTTTCAGTTTCTCAGCAGTAGTTGCGGGGGTCTTGAATCTGGGTTTGGATGCTGCAGAACATCTGTCCCTGCTTCTCTCTCTCTCTCTCTCTCACACAGAGTTTCCTCTAGTTGTTTTTCCTCGTGGAGTGGAGAATTGCCTATCAGATCATTTATTTTATTGAATTTGTCTTTGCCAAGGTGTGTTAATGGGATGTCACTATATCAGAACAGTTACTGTTTAGTCTTTAAATAATCTGTTATTTTGTTAAATTTTCCACTCAAATTAAATTATTCCAATTTCTTCTTTCTTTTGTTGTATTTTAACTATAGTGTGTGAATACAGTGTGTTTTGCTTCAAGACTAGTAGGTTTGACCAATCAAATTGCATCTGGATCTTAATACCTGGCACTTGAATTTAATATAAGAAAAGTTGGAGTCCAAGCTACCTTCTGAGTATATTTTGAGGGGGTTTGGTCTGGTCCGTAATAATATTTACATGAAATATGTACTCGTGGATGGGACATTTATGGAAACATGGCTCCCCGATAGGTGGATGATTCCTTTTCATTACCCAGAAGGTGAAGGTGAAAATTACCTTAGACTGAAATAAGGAAAGCGACTGGGGAAAGAAGAAAGTGGAAAGTAAGGATGTGGAACAATGGGAGAGGAGTAAGAAGCAAAAGCAGGTGGAGAGGAAACTAGATAGCCAAGTAAAATCTCGGTGAGTGAGGTGATGGGATTAATAGGAGGAAGGAGACGGATAACGTGAGAGAGAAAAAGCGAGAAAGGTGAAAGACAAGGAAACTTGGAAAACAAAGGGCTAAAGGAGAATGAAAAGTGAAATAAAGTGGGTAAATGAAGGAGAAAGTGGGCTGATAAAAACAGAGCAATGAGAGAGAGAGACAGAATAATGGGGAAGAGATGGAAGGTTTGATGTGAATGGCACTGGCAACATGGGTGATAGGATGAAATAGAAGCACCAATTCAATGAATTTCGAGATAATAATTGGGAATAAAGCTCGGCAAACTTCACCTTAATAGATAAGGTTTCAAAATAACTAGTTTCTTCCAACTTATGATGTTCAAAACTATTAATTAAAAAGGGGGACTTGGAGAAGTACAAGGCAATCAGACAGAGTCAATGTCGTTTATGAAAAGAAAATCATGCTTAATAAACTTTTTGGCATTCCTGAGCAAGTAACATGTGCTGTAGATAAAGAAGAACCATTGGATGTACTGTACTTAGACTTCCAGAAGATGCCACATCAAAGATTAGTGCAGAAAATAAGAGCTCATGATGTAGGGTGTAACACATTGACATAATAGGATCATATTGGCAAAGTGGCTAATGTAATGAGTTCTGTGATATAGAAATCAGTGCTGTGGCCTCAACCTTTTACAATTTATATAAATAAAGAGGCCCAAGTTATAGTTGTTAAATTTGCTGATGACATAAAGACAGGTAAAACAGAAAGTTGTGCAGAGGACATAAAGAGTCAACATAGAGAGATAGATAAGTTGTGAGAGGGCAAAGATCCAGCAAGTGGAATATGATGTGGGAAAATGTGAAATTGTCTACTTTGGCAAGAAGAATAAAAAAGAAGCATCTTATCTAAATGGTGAGAGAATGTAGAGCTTTAGGATACAAAGCAATCTGGGGTTTTTAATGCATGCATCATGAAAGATATGATGCAGGTACAGAAAGTAATTAGGCAAGCAAATAGAATGCTATTATTTATTGCGAGGGGAATTGAATCCAAAAATAGGCAGGTTACACTTCAGTTTTACAGGACATTGGTGAGATCTTACCTGGAATGCATAATGATCTCCTTACTTCAGGAATGATGGAAATGCATTGAGTGCTTACAGGACCAACACCTGGAGATATTGAACAGGCTAAGCCTGTGGGTTTTAGGAGAGTAAAAACCAACTTGTTTGTTTGGGAATAATTGTAAAATCACTGGACTAGTGATCCAGAACCCTAAAGTAGTGTTCTGGGTTCAAATCTTACTATGGCAGGTGATGAAATTTGAATTTAATCGAAAAGTGTTTTTGAATAAAAATCTATCCTAATTATTTGTGTAACTGTGGTCAATTGTCATAAAATCCCATCCTGTTCATTAATGCCCTTTAAAAGGAAGGAGATCTCCCAGCCATATCTGGCCTGGCATCCACATGTCTCCAGGTCCACAGCAATGTGATTGACTCTGACCTGCCCTCTGGGCCGGTCACAATTGGCAATAATTTGGTATTGGCACAGTCAGCGATGCCCATATCTTGTGAACAAATAAAATAAAATAAAGATCATGAGAGGTTTTGATTGGGTGTGTGTGGAAAGGATGTATTTTCATGTCGGAGAATCTGGAACTAGAGGTCACTAGGGTGATCAGTCAGAGCCTCACATTGGTACCACTGATATAGGTAGACAGAAGGCAGAGATGGGTTAGTGGAACTGGGAAATACATATTACAAGTTGGAGCTATAAAACAGTAATTAGAATAGAATGGAATCCCTACAGTGTGGAAGTAGGCCAGTTAGCCTATTAAGCATACACTGACCCTCTGAAGAGCAGCCCATCCAGATCCACTCCCCCGTCCTATTCCTGTAACCCTGCATCCAGCCAGCCTGCACATCCCTGGACACTCTAGGGCAATTTAGCATCCAGCTAATCAGCACATATTTGGACTTTTTAATGCCCAAATGTTTCCCAGTGCCAGTCACAAGTAAACCCAGTAATAGGACAGAGCAAAGGAATGTATTGCTGGAGTGGGGGGGAGGGCTTCAGATTTTGGAGATATTGAAACTGGATTGGGCTGAGGTGGAACTATTGAACCAGTTGCTCTTCAGCAAGGAAGGGGCAGAGTCCAATGTTGTGGACTGCTTCTGAGGAGAGATTGAGTTATCTTGGAACTGGGATGGCAAACTGAAGTTGGGATAGGAAGGGACAAAAGCAAATGGAGAACAAAAAACTAGTAATTGAGTAAAGATGGCAGTGAAATCAAAGGCTAGGCAATCAAGTGGAATTGTTCAGTGACCGGGTTATACAGACCCATGCAAGGAGTGTGGTGATGATCAGAAGGCACAGATAGACATTGGAAGAAGTGCAGGAAGTGCTGCTTTTTGTCATTGATATAAATGATTTGGATGTGTGTACAGGAGCAGAAGATACAAAAACAGGTGCTGTCGTTCCACTGCCTTATGGTGTGCTGAGCATTTTTCAATGTTTTGGAATCTCACTCCAATTCCCATTAAATTCTTCTCACGAAGCAATGTCTGTGTCGGACCAGTAATTGTGTGCTTTTTTTTAAATTGCCCAACACACATCTGCTTAAAGTGGCCTGGTTAGTGATTTCCTGGCTCTCTGCTCCTGGAATGTATAAGCTTCCTCTCACAGCCCTCTTGGTTTCACTCTCCAGCCTTGTCTCATTGTATCCATCCACTACAGCCACCATGTCAGATGGGGTTACAGCTGTTAAAAACATTCCTGCCCTTCCAGCCTGGATTATTTAAGGATTCCCCTAATGCACAGGGATTGTTGTTTGGTTTTAGTTCACATGATCCTCAATGTTTGAACAGCTCACCAGCTCAACTTCGACTCAGGGCCATTCTGGAGACAATGTAACGTAGCCTGTATCTCTGTCTCAGAGCTGTAGATCAATTTTGTTCCAGTGTGTTCTCTGACAGGTAAGGAAGGCGCCCTGAGTTGTTTTCAGAAGTATACCTCTGTTTTAAGTGTTTGCATAACATTTATGGGGTTCATCAGCATCCAACAGTATCTGGAGTACTGGGACCAGTGGTGGGTGTACTGCAGGGCTGAGTGCAGGGACAACTGCTGTTTGTCGTTTTTTTATATAAACGATGGGGATGAGAATATAGGAAGCATGGTTATTAGATTTGTGGATGACACAAAATTAGTGGCATAGTGGACAGTGAAAAAGCTTTTCAATGATTACAAAGAGATCTTGATCAATGGGCTGAGGAGTCACAGGTGGAGATTAAGTTAGATAAATGTGAGATGTTACATTTTGATAAGATGAACAAGGGCACACTTACACAGTTAATGGTAGGGCCCTGGGGAGTGTTGTATAACAAAGAGCTCTAGGGGTTCAGTTGCACAGTTCAAACCAGCTACACACAGCAAGTTCCAACTGTCAGTGGTGTGAATGCAGACAGTCCCTTTCTCTTTGTGTCCACAGCAGTCTTTAGTTTCCCGGTCTCTGATTGAACATTGATTGAAATACACTCTGGAATGCCCCTGTCCGCTCCAATCCTCTCCATCCCCCGCCACCCCCATCTCTGTCTCTCACAATTCTTGCCCCATTGTAAAATTTCAAACAGTGATGGCTCTATCCTCTTTCTATCTCTCCTGTTCACTGCTCCTGGACACAATAATCCCAGAACTGATGTTCTGGCACTTGGCAAAAACAACTTTCCCTGTCCCAGACCCTTTATTGCACTTCCTTCCTCTCCTCTCTTCCTATCTCACCTCCACCTCTGCCTCTTTTCCTTACTCTTTCATGATCCAGCCATCCATCTTTTTCACACTCCCTCTGATTCAAGCTTTCTCGGAGCTCTTACACTCACACCAATTTGAACAGCTGAAATTGAACAGAGAAAGAGAGAGTGAATGAAAGAAATTGAGGGGACAAGAGAGAGAGGGAAGGAGAAAGAGAGAAAGAAAGAGAGAGCAAGATGGACACACACACACAGCTCTACAATTAGACCTTCAGTAAACTGAATTAGAGTACATCCCCTGGGCATTTCATTTTAAGGTCAAATTCCTGCCACTAAAACAGACATTAATTAACCAGAACTACACCAGGCTCCAGCTCAGGGCTGTTTAATCTCGAGGCCGTTGAGAATCGAACCAGTACACAGCAAGATCCCACAAAGAACAATGTGACAGCAAACAGATTATGTGTTTCACTGATTCTATTTAAGGAATTAATTTTTGGCTCTAGGACTACAGAGAGGAAATGTCCTGCTGTTTGACAAATTCAAAACACTTGCCCCCTCTCTCTCTGTGTCTCCATCGAACACAGGATGCCCGTATAGCACAGGAATAGGCCCTTCAGCTCACCATGTCTATACCAACCATAATCGTGTACCTGCACCTAATCCTAATGCCATCTGCCTGCACATAGTTGGTAGCCCTCTATTCTCTGCCTGTTCATATCTCTGTGTAAATGCCTCCTAAACATTGCTTCCAGAACCTCCCTCAGTAGTGGATTCCACTGGCACTGGTTAAGGGATCCGTATCTGCCTTAGGATTAGTTCAAAACACTTTTCCCTTGTTCTTTTCTCTGCCCTCACTGATCTTTTCCTCTCTCTGATTTAATCTTGTACACTGCAAACATTGTTTCATATTCAAAAGACTGAATCATTTGTTTTTATAAACCATGACCATTTCCCTATGACGCACAGTGAGATAACACAGACAGTCCAGAATGAGCTAAAATCCCCCTTTACATTCAGCACGTGATGGCTCATTCCTTTCCAACCCCTTTGTCAAAGAAAATTCACCAGGTGTTGGTAAGGCTACTTTTTGAGTATAGTTTTGGTCACCCTGCTACGGGAAGGATATTATTGATAGTATGCAGAAAAGATTTACAAAGGTCTTTTCCCTAGGATAGGGGGATTTAAAACTAGAGGGTGGGAGGAGAAAGATTTGAAAGAGACTTGAGGGGCAACCTTTTCACACAGAGGGTGGATTCATGTGTGGAATGAACGGCCAGAGCAAGTGGTAGATGCAGGTACCGTTATAACATTTAAGAGACATGTAGACAAGTACATGAATAAGAAAGGTTTAGAATGATATGGGCCCAACGCAGGCAAGTGAGACTCATTTATTTGGGAAACTTGACAGAGACGGGTTGGTCTGAAGAGTCTGTTTCCATGCTGTATAACTCTGATTCTATTCTTGGGGGCTCTTTGTGAAGCACTGTAATCTAATTTCTCTCAGTTGACACAGCTGGTCACCAATTCTCAATGTTGTAGCAGGGGCCCAGCATTGCTATTGCCTTCAGGCCCAAAATGACCAAGTAATGGATTAGTAAATACACCTTGCTGGTCTAACTGGAGGTGTTACTTGGAGTAAACATTACTGCAACAGGTTACATGTATGTAACTGACACTAACTAGCACATAGACTGCTTAGAGCACACTAGTCTCAGCTCCTTCTTTCCTCTGACCAAGTTTCCCTGATATTCATTACAATGGAACTAGTCCCCTTACCTTTGACCTGGCATCAATCACCCTGATTGTTGTCAATCATCCTCCATCCTTCCTCTGTCATAACCCGCCCTCTGTTCCCCTCACCTCACAGTAACTCCCTGTATAACCCTCTCATCAGGCTTGCCCTACTGTCCATTGACCCTCCCTGAGGTCGAGCTGCTTCCCTCCTTTCTCCAGAGGACTACCTCCCTCTCTCCCTAGATCAGGCCTGCCCCTGTTTCCTCTCTCCCTAGATCAGGCCTGCCCAGTTTCCCCTCTCCCTAGATCAGGCCTGCCCTGTTTCCTCTCCCTAGATCAGGCCTGCCCTGTTTCCCCTCTCCCTAGATCAGGCCTGCCCTGTTTCCCCTCTCCCTAGATCAGGCCTGCCCCTGTTTCCCCTCTCCCTAGATCAGGCCTGCCCTGTTTCCCCTCTCCCTAGATCAGGCCTGCCCTGTTTCCTCTCCCTAGATCAGGCCTGCCCTGTTTCCTCTCTCCCTAGATCAGGCCTGCCCTGTTTCCCCTCTCCCTAGATCAGGCCTGCCCTGTTTCCCCTCTCCCTAGATCAGGTCTGCCCTGTTTCCCCTCTCTCTAGATCAGGCCTGCCCCTGTTTCCTCTCTCCCTAGATCAGGCCTGCCCTGTTTCCCCTTTCACAATGCCTCCACCCCTCAGTTCGATAATGCTCTCTGTAGACAAGAAGCTGTACCTACTCAGTTCAAATCCATCAGAGGGATGACCTTATCTATTGCAGGACATCTTTAGCCTGTTGCAGAGCTGAAGGCCGATATTTCTCTTTCAGTCCATACCTTACTCCGAAAGTGCAAATTTATTCTGGCAAAGTTGAGTTTTAGAGTCATAGTCATGTGGTTAAAAAAAAGGATCCCACACTTTCTGTCAGGAAGTTACTCTGCCCTCAATTTGCTGCCAACTTCCGTCTTACCATCAGGAAACTGACATTCTGCCTCCTACTCATACTTACTGGCCCATACTGCCCCCATCTCGGGCAGTAAGGTGGCTCAGTGGTCAGCACAGCTGCCTTACAGCGCCAGGGACTCGGGTTCGATTCC
This sequence comes from Chiloscyllium plagiosum, assembly GCF_004010195.1. Classification (NCBI taxonomy): domain Eukaryota; kingdom Metazoa; phylum Chordata; class Chondrichthyes; order Orectolobiformes; family Hemiscylliidae; genus Chiloscyllium; species Chiloscyllium plagiosum. Next base: position 47,267,057 of record NC_057735.1, read on the forward strand.
AGCCTCGGGTGACTGTCTGTGTGGAGTTTACACATTCTCCCCGTGTCTGCGTGGGTTTCCTCCGGGTGCTCCGGTTTCCTCCCACAGTCCAAAGATGTGCAGGTCAGGTGGATTGGCCATTGGAAAATGCAGGGTTATGGGGATAGGGTAGGGAACTGGGATACTCTTTGAGTGTGGGTTTGATGGGCCAATGGCCTGCTTCCACACTGTAGGGATTCTGCTCTATACCCATCTCATTTCCCTCGTGAGATCTTCACAGCGTTTGGCCCACCCAGACTTTCAGCACTGTATCCACGGGGGCTGGTGTGAAATTGCAAATGGGAAATCTGTGGCTGTTCACAGACCATCTGAGTGAGTATGAGTCAGTAGCCTTTACGGGGAAGGACTGCTGGTTATTGGAGACTCACTTTGTTTCCTTACATTGGAGGTGCTCAGGGACGGGGCCCTCTTATCTATAAAATTCACCAGGCGAGACCGGTGACCAGAGAGGTCCCAGATCTCCAGCTTGTTTAATCTTTCTGACGTTGGCACTTGCCAAATCTCCAGCTAAGGGATCCCCAAGTACCAATCACTACCTCCCAGACAGTCTAACCCAATAACCCCTGCTATTGATTAACTGTAAAAAAGAAGATTGAAGAATAAGAGATATCATATCCACTGACTTCTGGGCCAATGAATGACTCTGCCGTGATAAAAAGATAATGCCAATTTGAAGTGGGAGCAGCTCCCAGCGTGACCGCAGTTGTTCTGGAGTCCCCTCCCTGCCCCTTTGACGTATTACACTGATGCTACAAGTCTTATTTAAAGGTTGGGGAGCTCACTAAGTGTGCTCAGACACCTCTGACTGATCTACCATCGCAGCTCTTGTCAGAAACATCAGTGAGTCTTTGAAAGCGGTGTTCTCCTCAGCGTGAAGTCACACAGTCAGGCTGCCAGATCAGGAGGAAACGTCACTGAGACTCACGGTAAGTGCCCATCACTCCACCCAGCCCCCTGGGCTCAGTTATTCCATTCTCTGGCCACTCACTTCTCCTCTTCATTTTGCTGTTAAAGTTTCTCCTGTTTCTGTTTGACAACCATCTCTTCCTATTACACTGGCTAGTTTTCATTCAGAGTACAACTGAAAACTGAGCATCACAACGAGCTCATAACTGCAATTAAATATGTCGATGTGTACATGTTTGTGATTTTATCTGTTTAAATGTATTTGTGTGAGTATCTGTATGTAAATCTTTCTGCATGTGTGTTTCTGTGCATGTATGTATCTGATTCTGTGGGTGTATATAGTCGAGTACATTGGTAGTGTGTGGGCATGTGTATCTGTTTTTGTGTGTGCGCATTGCATGTATGCTTATCTGGATTTGTATACGTGTTAGGTATATCTGTGTGTGCTTATGTATTTGTGGATATAAGTCTCTGCTTGTAATATGGGCATATCCGTATGTGTGTGTATGTGCTGTGTGGGGGTTGATGTATTTTTATACATATGTGGAGTGTTTCTGTGTATGCATTTTTGTGTGTGTGGTTGTGAATGCGTGACTGTACGCGTGAGGGGAGTGTTTTTGTGTGTTTTATGTATCTGGGTGTGAGTGTGTGTGCCTGTATGAATGTGTGTGTAGTATATATTGGGTTTTTGTATACGGGTGTAATGCGTGTAATCTGTATATGTATGTATTTCTGCATAACGTATAACGACTGAAATCTCAGAAATTCTCAGCGTGTCATATCGAATAGAACTGACAGAACAAAGACACAAGTGATAGTTATGGGGAAATACAGCAGCTGATGCACCTGTTTTTATCTGAAGGTCTTCACCTCAAACACAAACTCATCCTTACCTCAGACCTTGGAGACTGTTAGACCTGTTGAAGTTTCTGTCTGAAAGCTTACACCAATAAATACAATCCACACAACGACACTCACTGTTCACCTCCTGAGAGAGGCAGCAGGTTCAGTAATAATTACTCTGCTCACCATCTCCCTTCACTCTTTCTCTTGTTTGCATTTTGATGTCATTCTCTTCTCTGTTTTATTAAATGATTCTATGCTCAAGGTTAATCATTTCTTCAAATCAGTTCAGTCTGGACCCATCTCTAATGGTTTAGCTGTTTTTGTGATAATTCCCACATCACTTTCCTCTCTATTTCTCACCTTTCTTCATCACCGTATATCAGTCACTGTCTGATAGCCATCACATACATCTGCTAACCTCTCTTCCTGATTTAACTCCTCACCTCTTTCCTATCTCCCATTTCCAGTTCTCCCCAGCTGTCTGATTCCTTGCTATTTCTTCCTCTGATTCCTTTCTCCCTCTCCACCCTCTCAGACTCTCCCATTCTGAGGAAGGGTCACTGGATCTGAAACATTGATTCTATTTCTCTCTCCACCGATGCTGCCAGACCTGCTGAGTTCCTCCAACATTCCTGTTTTTGTTCCATCATAGAATCCCTACAGTGTGAAAGCAGGCTCTTTGGTCTGTCAAGTTCACACTGACCTTCCAAAGGAGCATCCTACCCAGACCCAGACCCACCTCATCCCTGCAGTTTCCATGCCTAACCCACCCCTGGACAATATGGGCAACTTAGCACGGCGAATCTGCCTGCGCATCTTTGTGGGACAGTGCGAGGGAACATGCGGACATTGTGCAAACTCTAACAGACAGCTACTCGAGGGTGGAATTGAACCAGGATCCCTGGCACTGTGAGGCAGCGCCGCAAACCACTGAGCCACCATGCTGCCCATTCTCTCACTCTTCTCTTTTATTCCCTACATGCCTCAGAACTTCCTTCCAACTTCTACCTAGCTCTTAAGAAGCAGATTTATTTTTTGCTGTTCAATTTTTCAACCCTCTTTCTCTGAATCTTTGTTCTCTTCCATTATTCCTCATCACTCTGATCCATCATCTTTCTCTGTCCTTGTTTCTGCTGATGTTTAGAAACACAGAAAATAGGTGTAAGGGTAGGCCATTCGGCCCTTCAAGCCTGCACTACCATTCAATATAATCGTGGCTGATCATGCAATCTCAGTATCCCACTCCCGCCCTCTCCCCTGTACCCCTTGATCCCTTTAAACCCAAGGGCCATGTCCAACTCCCTCTTGAATCTATCGAATGAACTGACTCCAACAGCTTCCTGTGGGACAGAATTCCACAGGTTCACAACTCTCTGAGGGAAGAAATTCTTCCTCATCTCAGTCCTGAATGGCTTATCCCTTATTCTTAGACTGTGACCCCTAGTTTTGGACTTCCCCAACACCGGAAACATTCTTCCCACATTCTAGCCTGTCCATTCCATCAGGATTTTATATGTTTCTGTGAATATCCCCACATTCTCAGTCCGTGCTCACTCCGCCGTGGGACTCAGTCTGTGCTCGCTCCACCATGGGACTCAGTCCGTGCTCACTCCGCCGTGGGACTCAGTCTGTGCTCACTCCGCCGTGGGACTCAGTCCGTGCTCACTCCGCCGTGGGACTCAGTCTGTGCTGGCTCCACCGTGGGACTCAGTCTGTGCTCGCTCCACCATGGGACTCAGTCCGTGCTCGCTCCGCCGTGGGACTCAGTCTGTGCTGGCTCCACCGTGGGACTCAGTCTGTGCTCACTCCGCCGTGGGACTCAGTCTGTGCTGGCTCCACCGTGGGACTCAGTCTGTGCTCGCTCCACCGTGGGACTCAGACTGTGCTGGCTCCACCGTGGGACTCCGTCTGTGCTCGCTCCACCGTGGGACTCAGTCTGTGCTGGCTCCACCGTGGGACTCAGTTCGTGCTCGCTCCACCGTGGGACTCAGACTGAGCTCGCTCCACCGTGGGACTCCGTCCGTGCTCGCTCCACCGTGGGACTCAGTCCGTGCTCGCTCCACCGTGGGACTCAGACTGTGCTTGCTCCATCGTGGGACTCAGTCCGTGCTCGCTCCGAATCCACGCTGACTCGGATCGATTCTCCGAATCCACGCTGACTCGGATCGATTCTCCGAATCCACGCTGACTCGGATCGATTCTGTCACCATTTTCCAAATGCTCAGTTATTACATCCTTAATAATTGACTCCGGCATTTTCCCCACCATTGGTGTCTGTCTGACTGACCTATAATTCCCCATTTTCTCTCTCCCTCCCTTTGTAACGAGTTGGGTTATGTGAGCTAACCTCCAGTCCAATAGAATGCTTCCAGTGTATACAGAACGCTGGAAAGTGACCACCAACGTATCTGCTATTTGTTCTTTTAAGCACCAACGAGATACGATATTACATACACAGCAGAAATGAAGTGACTGAGGTGGGCACTGCCATTCTGCTCAGCATGCTGCATTAGCTCCCAAAGTATAGAACTACCTAACCTGTCATTAGCTCCCAAAGTATAGAACTACCTAACCTAATGTCCTTTCCGTTATAGCTATCAGGCATTTTGTTGCATGTAACCAGAGCTCAACGGTTTAAATCATAAATATTTCACTGTTCTCAGTTTCTTGCTCCGTCATTTCTCTAAGTAAGTATTTTCTTTGCAGCTGTGTATAATACTGTGTATATTGAACCTCAGCCAATACGGGAATTGAATTCACTCGGTTGGTATCACACTGCATCGCAAACCAGCTGTCCAGCCAACAGAGCAAACCCAACGCATTTCTGGTTGCTAACGCATCTCTGTTTGTCTGCTTTGAAACCAGGACGTGTGTGCACGATGCTGTTTCCCGGCCAGGCTCTGACCTTCACCTTGATCATTTTACTTTGCAGTTCGGTGAGATGTCAGAATACTGTGGAAAGGTGAGTGTGGCTCCCCTGTCCTGCCGCCTTATACCTGTGGATTTCACAGTGTGTTCAGCCCTAGTTTCTTATTGATTTATTCTTATGTGGGACGTGGGTGTTGCTGGCGAAGACTCACTAAATGTCCATGCCCAATTACCCCTGAAACCAAGTGGCTTGGTTGGTCATTTCTGAGCTCTAAGAATCAGACACGTGTGGCAGAGTCCAGTTCTGGTGAGACTTGAACCTACGTCCCCAAGACATTACGGGTGGGCCTACTTGGGTTATGCATCCAGTGACACTACACTGTGCCCCCCCCCCCCCCCTCCTTGCTTCTCTATATCTGTCAGTGTCAGAAAGGGAACTTTCTGGAAATATATTCCTGAAGAGAAGCAGAGTGAACACATCATGTCAATGACGATTTGTCGGAGCTGGACAGGGAGAGAAAGGTCCGTTTTGAAGTCGGTAAAATGTGGGAGGAGAGGGAAGAACAAAACGGAAGTTCTGTGGATTACAGGGAAGTTTAAATAACAAATAAATACTTATATTTTTTCTCTTAAACAGCTGCCCTCTCCCTCTTCCCCAAGAATCCTACTCTCAAATGTCTCTCATCAAGCCCCACCCCCACAGGGTCTGGGGCACCCCCTCTTTGGTTTTTTTTTAAATTTAGCCATTCATTCTTTATTTGATCACAACTTTTATATACCCATTACTACTCTGTTTAAACTTCTGTTAAAAATCACACACTCCAACAGATTTATTTGGAAGCACTAGCTTTTTGAGTGCTGCTCCTTCATCAGGTGGTTGTGGGGCCATAATTCTCCCAAAGCGAGTGCTTCTGAATAAACCTGTTGGACTATACCCTGGTGTTGTGTGATTTTTAATTGTGTCCTCCCCGGTCCAGCACCAGCTCCTTCACGTCCTGGCTGTTGAACAGGGCTGTGGTCATTGCCAATGCCACCACTAGATGGCAGAGGGACCAGGCATGTGCAGAAACCCCTGAGGACCAGCTCCCTGACATTAACAGACATTACAGCAGCTGAACAAGGTATCTCTGAACAAACTGGAAAACCCTTTGAGCAAGAGGGTGTGGTCACAAAGAGTTCTTGGCGCCAGAAACCTCTGCACCACCTCTGCCAGCCATATTGGCATTGACAACACCACAGTCCAACTGATCAGACTGAATCCCTGATGTCAAGTCCTCAGCTTGTCTTTCAACAATTTATTTTACAATGAGCACCCAAAGAAACGTTTGGATGGTTCAGCCCCTGCTCAGGGGCTTTACAGTTGTGACGGGGGGGTGGGGGGGGTTGGGGGCAATTAAACCAATTCAATGTAAAGGTAAAAACAATGACTGCAGATAGAGTCATAGAGTCACAGAGATGTACAGCACGGAAACAGACCCTTCGGCCCAACCCATCATAGAGATGTACAGCACGGAAACAGACCCTTCGGCCCAACCCATCATAGAGATGTACAGCACGGAAACAGACCCTTCGGCCCAACCCATCATAGAGATGTACAGCACGGAAACAGACCCTTCGGCCCAACCCATCATAGAGATGTACAGCACGGAAACAGACCCTTCGGCCCAACCCATCATAGAGATGTACAGCACGGAAACAGACCCTTCGGCCCAACCCATCATAGAGATGTACAGCACGGAAACAGACCCTTCGGCCCAACCCATCATAGAGATGTACAGCACGGAAACAGACCCTTCGGCCCAACCCATCATAGAGATGTTCTCCCTATAGCTCAGATCCTCCAACCCTGGCAACATCCTTGTAAATCTTTTCAGAACCCTTTCAAGGAAAGTCAACGTTTCAGGCCAAAGCCCTTCATCAGGAATGCAGCTGTATTCCTGATGAAGGGCTTTTGCCTGAAACATCGATTTTACTGCTCCTCAGATGCTGCCTGAACTGCTGTGCTTTTCCAGCACCACTCTACGCCAGAATTCAATGTAAAACCCTATTGTAACCCTGTGGGAAAAAGACACATATCCACTAGATGAGAAGAGAGTGCTAATTGGTTGGCAAGTGGAGTCTGATTAGTGGAGGCATTGGTCTGGAAAATGTACCCAGTTCCTGTTGATTGACAGTTTCCGGAGATTGGTATAGATTGTACCAAACAGCTTATCCCTTTAGCTGCTTGCAACATGCAAGTTACTGACTGTGTCCAATTACCCTGCGCTGGCAAAGGTGATAATACAGTCTCCAGCAGTAAATGTGATTCCAGACCTGGACAACATTTGCTGGGTTAATTTGAACGTGTGTGAAATTATGCTGACAACCAATGGAAGATTATTCGTTGAGCTTATGGTGAACTTGTGCGCGACACACATTGATCAACACAGTCCTGATCTTTGCAGACAGAGAGAGCATGCACACACTCTGTGCCTGTTACAACTCAACAAAATGGGTGACAGCCAATCACTGGCTCCCAGGGCAATGCCCTGACCAATTAGAGTCAATCTATCTGGTTTAAAGTTTAAACACGGCCTGGCTGTTAACTGTCAATCATCATTAGTGGATGCATTCTCCAGGGCAAATGTCTCTACCAATCAGGACTCTCCTTTTCCCCTCGAATTTTTATTCATTTGAAATGTCCTGAAGAGTGCAAGACAAAAGGTTTTGAGAGAATGTCTCTTGTCAGCAACATTCGATTTCTGCATAACCACATGACTAGACACACCTCTACCTAGTCCTTGGCTTTAAAGTGGTGCAAAGGAATATTAGAGGTAAACAGTGATTTGTCCATATCAGCTACACACTTTATCAAGATGGGGCAGTAATCATAGCAGGACAACACAAATCCAACTCTCTAAATCTATTAAAGCACTGCATCTATTCCAGTGCAAACTAGCAGTGAACAGATTCACTCCAATTTGACAGACTCCACCATAAATTCACACCAGGTTGAGTTACGCACTCCATCACAGCTGTGTTGGTGCAGGTGGCTCCAGGTTTTATCTTTCTTGCACTGGAACAAACACTTGGCAAAGGGGAAAGTAGGTGGTTGGATTGGCTATCATGAATCATCCAATCAGGTAAACGATTAGTGTGTGAAGGCGGAACCCCCTGAGAGTGGACACCTGGGCTGACCAATGATGGGCGAGTTGCGGGCAGGTTAGAGTTGGGAGGTCATGTGATGAAAGCTCCTGGAATCTGCCTGGCCAGAGTTGGCAACACTTGAACACTGTAATCTGTCTTTCAGTAAACGGACAGTGACAGAGCACCAGCTGCTGCATGACAAGGGGAGGACCATGGAGCAGCTCAAGCGGCTGATGTGGCTGAACAACGCGATGAGTGGGGTCCACACTGCCAGCAGGAGGCGCTGGCCCAGTGCAGGACTGCTCTCTGCCAAGCGGGCCCAGCAGGCAGAGTGCAGTAGCCCAGGGAGACTGAACACAGGCTTCCACCCTGCAACCAATGTCTAGCCTAGTCTCCTGGAACATTCCATGAGCCAGGATGTCTGAACAAAGTGCCATTCATTTTGACAGAATGACGCACTGCCATCCCAGCAGTTTGTCTGCACCTTGTCCTTAGCTTTGTGTTCGGCTCCAGTCTGGGACGGATTCCTATGTGTTCTGTTGGCTGCAATACTACCCTGTGTAAAATGCCACAATTAAAACACCATTTTTTGCTTCATAGCCTCTGGCATTTTTTGATTCCTCGGCGTTGCAGGTGTAACCCCAGGGTAAAGGCAAGAGTGCAGAGTGGGGCTGGGAGCAAGGTGGGCTAAAGACGGGAGAGCAAGGGCAAAAACCAGCCGCGTCCCCCTTCAGCATCCATCCACTTCAAACCAGACACCAAGTCGTTGTGTGAGAACTGCTGGAGGTTTATGAGACCATCAGGTACAGGAGCAGAAGTTGGCTACTCAGCCCATTAGAATCTGCTCTCCCATTCAGTGAGACCATGGCTGATCAGCTCACCCTCACTCCACTGTCCTGCCTTTTCCCAATAACCCTTGATGCCCCTCTGGATTAAAACAGTGTCTATCTCCGCCTCAAAGATGCTTCACAACGCAGACCGGATCGCTGTCTGTGGTAAAGAGTTCTATTAGGGACTAGGCTCAGAGAGAAACATTTCCTCTTCACCTCTGTCTTAAAAGTGCGACCCGTTATTCTGAGATGATTCTCTCTGGTCCTACGCTCTCCCACAAGGGGAAACGACCGTTCTCCATCAACCTTGGACACTGAGAGTCTTGGATGTTTCAATGGCATCACCTTTTACTCGTCTCAGCTTCAATGGGTATGAGCCCAACTTGTTCAACCTTCCCTCATCAGACAAACCCTCCATTTTCTAGACTGCCCCCAATGTCAGTAGATCTTCCCTTAGACAAGGGGATCCAACTTTTCACAGTATTCTCGGTTTGGTCTGAAGATTGCCTTGTATAGTTTGAGCAAGACACCCCGACTTCGAAGTTACATTCCCTTTGAAAGACAGACCAACATTCCATTCACCATTGTTAGTATTTGCTTTTCGTAACTCCCAAATACCCCTCTGTGGTGCAAGTATTCACCATTTAAGTCATATTCAGAATGGGAAGTTTGAAAAGACTGGTACCGACTGCAGCTGCACAGCCCAGACACAAGAAAACTGACCCACACATACTCAGACAGAAAGATTGGAGTGACAGAGGAACTCTGGGAAAAATGGGACGCTCTGTGAGAGAGTCATAGGATCGTACAGCACGGAAACAGACCCTTCGGTCTAACTAGTCCACGCCGAACATAATCCCAAACTCAACTAGTGCCACCTGCCAGCATTTGGCTCATATCCCTCCAAATGTTTCTTATTCATGTACTTGCCCAGATGTCTTTTAAATGTTGTAACGTTACCTGCAACAATCAGTTCCTCTGGCAGTTCACACATTTTAAAATCTTTCACCTCTCACCTTAAAAAAAGTACCCCACCGCAGGGAAAAGACCTTGTCATTCACCTTATCGTTGTCCCTCATGATTTTATAAACCTCTATAAGCTCATCTCAAACTCCCACAGTCCAGTGAAAAAAACTTCCCAGCCTCTCTTTATAACTCAAACCCACCATTCCCGGCAACATCCCGGGTACATCTCTTCTGAACTCTTTCCGGTTTAATAATATCCTTCGTATAGCATGGAGGCCAGAGCTGCACACAGTGTTCCAGAAGAGACCTCACCAATGTCCTGTATAACCTCAACATGACATCCCATCTCCGACACTCAAAGGACTGAGCACTTCTTAACCACCCTGATCGAAGAGAGTGTTGCTGGAAAAGCACAGCCGGTCGGGCAGCATCTGAGGACCAGGAGAATCGACGTTTCGGGTATAAGCCCTTCATCAGGAACGTCGTTTCTCCTGCTCCTCGGATGATGCCTGACTGG